>NC_081180.1:214013161-214212071 GCF_029867415.1 Vicia villosa | reverse complement strand
CAAAAATTAGAGACTAAACAAATACTATCCCGGTAGGCTGAAAACCTGAAAGGGCGGCCTAGGCAAAAGTTAGGGAATGAAGCATACAACTGTGTTCCGTTCAGCTGCCTACTCACCATCAAGATTCAACACCTCAAAGACACCGATCAGTCTAATCACTTTCTTCCAACAAGTGAGGGATGAGATGCTCGAAGACAGATTGGCAATAGCAGAGTTGAAACTTGACTGGATCATTTTCACATAGCTATTTATCTTCATAAATATTTTTCAAAACTTTCTGACAGTTTCCTACTTCTAGGATTGTTGTCTCCCTGTGCTAACCCGCCTATCATGGCTCTTTTCAATGCAGCTCTTTCAAAAATCACTATTTTCATTTCTTCTGTTTAAATACATAAGCATCCCAATGATAATTTTGAATGAACATATGCATTTGAATATGATTGATGTTTACCAGGAAAAACAGGAATGGCATTCAGGAAATGTCCCGATCATCTGGACATCATTCCATCAGAAGGAAATCACCAAGAGAAACGCATTTCTCAGCAAATTCCTCAAAAAGATTTTCTCTTCAAAAGAAGTCTCATTCCCCAGCAGGTTTGTTCCAGATTACTATCTTCAGAAGGTGTGATCCCCGCACCCGGACATGGTCAGATAGTGCATCGGAGGATTATGCATCTTCCTCATTCCCATTTGAAAGGGCATCAGAACTTCCAGTTACCTTTGGTTCCCCAAGCAGTAGTCAAAGATCCTTCAACGGGATACCCGGGTTCTCAAAGAATTTCCCCAGACGAGGGTACTCAAGCAAGACAAAAGATCATCAACGATCACAATACATTCATGTCCAGCTGACTAGCGGGAATTTATTTTTCCAATTAGAAGCTTGACATCACATTCATACATTCATACATTCATACATTCATACATTCACATATTCATGCATCATACATCATACATCATGCACAACATAACATGCATATTTCTCCGGGAATATCTCACATTTACATGCGTCATAAACATTGCATATCACTAACTTGATTTTTCAGGTAGGCAGATATCTTCAACAAAGATGTTCTCAATCACATGCCGTGTTCACCTGAATTCCATGAACGGTTCTCTCAGATATAATCAAGCCGAAGATTCATTCTGATCACTTACCAACTCAAAAACAAGCATCACAGATCAAAGTCGATACCTCAGACGGTTCCAGAACGATCTAACGTTGCAGATCTAAAGCGATACCTCAGACGGTTCCAGAACGATCTAACGTTGCAGATCTAAAGCGATACCTCAAACAGGTTCCAGAACGATCTAACATTGCAGATCTAAAGCGACACCTCAGACGGTTCCAAAACAATCTAACATTGCAGATCTAAAGCTGATACCTCAGACGGATCCACAATGATCAACTTCCAAAATCTAAATCGGAAAAACTTTGGACAAGTTCCGTAATGATTATCTTCCAAGACTTAAAGCGGTAACCTTGGACGGTTCCGAAACAGTCAACACAAAGACTTTCAAATCCTTCATCAAGATATAATCAATGGATTCATTCTGATGAACAAACCCTCAACCCATTCACCAGGTGGCATCTGAAAGCCCATCTCAGGTAATGTTTCAATCTGCCAACAACATTTCGCAGACGACATTCAAATGCAACTTCCAACATCTCTTCTGATCAAGGTAAGTGCAAATTTTCAGGGCATCTAAATATTCAATCATCTTCTACCTTCAGATTTCAGACAATCTCTTCAGGTTTAAGAAGATTGAATAGGGGCAACTGTTATACCCCAAAATTTGCCCGTATCTTTTTTCAAGAAAACTCCAATCTGAAAATTAAGGGTCTCATATAATCATGGATTTTTATTTCAACAAATATCCTGACATATGAAATACTTAGTTTTTAGAATTTTTCTTATACAGTAATTTGGCTTGCAGTTGAATTTATTCTTACGCAAACGCCAAATACTGTTTATTACTTCACACATGCTATTTATTTATTTACAGATAAATAGTACTGACGCAATTGGTACAGAGTTAAATCTTTTTTTGCAGGCGCAGAATCAGGAAACTCAGACTGTACTGGTAACAAGTAGATTATTATTATCTTTTGTTTCCCACTAATTTTTGTACTATATTCCATTATTTGCAAAAATCTTTTCAAATCTCTTTTTCAAAAATCAAATCTCTCTTTTTTCCAACACTATCATACACTTTCTTTCAAATCTTACTTCCACTCAAATTTTCCTTTTGTACGGAATCACATCATTCCCCAACGTCTCTTTCCTTCTTTCCATTCTATAAATACCTCTCATTTTCTTCCATAAAATCTCACATCAAATTCCAACTCATCTTTCAAATTCCTATCTCATATCTATTTTCTCTTCTTCCCTGACAAGAATGGCAAAGTGGATAGAGACACTGTTTCTTACAGTCATCACCATTGCTACGGTGATCATGACTTTCTTCTGCCTGCATAGTCCTGAAGAGTGTGGACCTGCAATGGTTGCACTCCCAATCATCTACATGTTATTGTTCATAGCATGGGTCATTAATCGTCATTCTTAAAATTTGCCGTATTTCTTATTTCTTAAATGTACCGTTTATTCGTCGTACTGTTCAATATAGTATGTGATATTTGTACTGTCAGTATTAAATGTTGTACTATTTGTCATAATATTGCTTAATTACTAAGATAATATTTTGTGTGTTTTCTGCCAGTCAAATATTCCTATTTCTGTGCATTAAATGATTTTCAGGGTTATTATCGGTAATTTTGCCCGCATACCGTAAATATTAGTTATTTATTATGTCTGTGTTTTTCTAACAAGTCATGTAAATAAACTTTCATTTTTCACATAAAACAAAAACAAAAAAAAACAACAAAAAAGAAAATTAACTTTGACTGTTGATTTTTCACTCTAACTGCTACATCAATACCTGAACAGTCAGTTGACAGCCAAACTGCTGGCAGTACAATTCTCAGTGTTTTGTACCATCAATCAAATCAATCTTTCACAATTCAAAATTCCAAGATTTTTGTTCTAGAAGTCCTCTGAATATCACGCGATTAGCAGAGACTCAACACTGCGCAAAAATCAGGTACGCTTAACTGTCTCCTACATAAACAGTCCCTGACTAGGGTTTTTCTTGTTTTTACAGGAGCAACAAGTTTTTGAGAGCTCAAATGGATTTCATACACATCCATATATCTCAAAGTACCATCATACAAATTTTCAAACTTCAATTCACTCAGACGCACCGTCAGCAGCTCAAACAGTCAACAGACGACCCGTTTGACCAAAAAAGTCAACAAACAGTCAAAAATGAAATTTTTTGTCAAAGTCCATATTTTGTCAAAGGATTCATCATTTGATCATTGGATGATCATAATTCATCAAGGAAAGATCAAAAATCAACAAAACCCTAAGATTCAAAATTAGGGTTTTTGCCTGAAAAGTCAACTCAACTTTGACTGATCATAACTCTCTCATCCTTCATCCAAAAAATTCAAACCAAAGCTTGTTTTGAAGGAAATTCAATTATCTTTCAAATGCCATTGATCCCATGGTCATTGGATTCACCATTTGAAAAATATGATCAAAGACATTACAGGTCATTTTCAAAGTCAACAAAAAGACACTTTTTTCAAAAGGACACACAAGGAGCTTCAAAAATCATTTTGACATGAGACCAAAGGCATTGGTTAGAGGACTCTTTGAGGTTTCCAAAAAGTGCAAGATCTCCTTCATATGACAAAAATTGAAGGATTTACACCTTGTTGAAGTTGGCTAAATTTTGGGAAAATACATGAAATCAACATTGCTCAAAAATGTATTTTTTCCAAATGGGGCCAAGTTTTCAGCATTCAAACATCATTTCCATGTTATTATGGGCCTCTCACGACCAAGACAAAGCCCACATCATTTTTATCCATTTTTTATTTAATTTTATCACATATAAGATTAAATTTAAAAAGGAAAATGGAAGAATAATGGGTAGCTTATTTTCCAAGCATGACTCATCAAATAATCACTCCAATTATGCAGCAAGGAAGCTGCAAGGAAAGCCTAGAGCAAAGGTGTGGAGATCAAGCAATGGTGGCTTAAGTTTTAAGCTTGAAAAGTCAAGATTCCAACAAAGCTCATGAATGCTTCTTAGCTTATTTTTTAAGCACTCCAAGGCTTATATAAAGGCAAGAATACTTCACAAACAAAGGGGAGCCAACACACCACGAAATTATAGCAAAGCATAGCATAGAAACTTCATAATTCTCACAAAAGTTTCCAAACTTTGTAATTTTCAATTTCATATTTCCAATCAATATCAATACAAACAAACACTTTCAATCATCTTCTGAGATCATATAGAGTAAGAATAAACTCTTTGTGTGGTCCCATGAGAGTCGTAACATGTGCATAGTGTTTTCCATGAACATACATGTACAAGCTTTCGTTTTCCATATTAGTGCTTGTGTTAATATAATATAATCACTCTAATTCGTCTCTGACTCCATTTAGAGGAGATTGGACGTGTTACATGGAAGCCATAAGCCCTAGAACACATGCCACCATTCTTGAGCTTCAAAGCTTTGAAGCTTTCGTTTTCATGGCCCCAGGCATTTTCCGTCCAAACTAATGATTCCATTGAACTCAGAGACCCTCAATTAGAGGATCTGGGTCGCCTTTATTGTTTAAAACTAACATTTTTTTTGCAGGTTGGAAGGTGCATCAAACAGCGGCGGTTTCTTATCAAATAGTGGCGGTTTAAAACCGCCGTTATCTGTGTCAGTAGAGATGAAAACGATGATGAACAGTCCCTGGACTTGTTGACTTCCACGCGTGCGTCCCCCATTGGCCAGTCAATCAGTCAGCGCTTCCCCCCCTTTTTCTGTTGGTCCACGCATGCGTAATGGGACCCACCTGACTTATTAAAAGTCTTTGTAATCCCACGTGACCAGTCAATGCAAGACCATCATGTGACTTTAAATCTGAGCCACAAGATCTCCTCATAACATCATCCAACGCATCAGATAAGCAGCCCTATACTATGGACTTCATTGATTTTCGCACTCAATCATTAACTTTTTTCTTTTCTATTTTTATTTTAATTTCTTTGTTAAATTAATTAAAAATAGTTTTAAAAATCCAAAAAATACACAAAAAATATTTTTAGACTTCTAAAATAATATATTATTTTCTGAAATAAAAATATTTTATTTTTCTTCAAAATTTCAATATTTTGCATAATTAATTAGTATATATTTATATATTTTCTTTTTAATTATTCTAACCAATCAAAAAAAATCATAAAAAAAATTGTTCTTCATGTTAAATATTGTTTATATATTATAAACTAATTTTGTACATATTTTGAATAATTTTATCTTTAAGTTTTAATTATTTGTATAATTATTTACATAATTATGTTTTAATTAACTTAAATCAATTCCAAAAAATTCCAAAAAAATTAGTTTTGTTTTAAAATTAATTGACAAATATTTTGTACATATTTTAAACTTAATTTCTAGGTTTAAATTTATTTTCATCTTTTTTCTTCATTTTAATTTAATTAATCATGCATTAATTATAATTAAAACCAATCATAAAAATTCCAAAAACATGCCTTTTATTTTTCTTGCAATTTAAAATTCCTAGATAAATGTATAGGATGTCAAATTCATGTAAATAGGCTAGTTTACGTTTCCTGCACAATCGATGTAATAGCGTAGATTTACTTTCCGCACTTTACATTTCCGCATTTTAATTTCCAGCACATATAAACTGCGTGTATGTCAAAGATAAAATTGAACCGTTAGATCACTAACTTCAAAGATAAATATCTGAATCCAATCACAATCACACTTGCACCTCTTAAGGTAATCCCTTCTCATTCCTTTCAAAATCAAAGTCAAAATTCCACTGTTTTGAGTACAAAATCGAACCTTGCTTTTATATCCGGTGAAAGGATAGATTTTTAAAGGAAATAGGATAAAGACCTTACAACTCAGGGTAGACCTCCTAGTTTGCTTGCTCAAAATCAAAACAGACAAAATTCTCATACACTGTTGATTTTTTTCAAAACTTTCAAAAAAGACAATACTTTGTATACATCCAAACACGGGTTATTACAAAGTTAACGTTCTTTTCAAAACATCTTTCGAAAGATAAACAAGCATTTTGTATACATCCACACACGGATCATTACAAAATTCAATTTACAAAGGTATTTGAAACCACATATGAGCAATTTCAGAGCAATTGAAAAGTGATCGAAAAACAAGTGAGCTAAGCAAACTTAAGAGCCCATGGATAACCATGGATACAAAGGGTGCTAACACCTTCCCTTTGTATAACCTACCCCCTTACCCAGAATTTCTTAAAGGTCTTTTTTCTGTTTCTTTTATAAACCTTTCCTTAATTGGATAAAATAAAAGGTCGGTGGCGACTCTGTGAATTTTCAAAAATGCGAAAGCATTAAGCGACAAAAAAGAGTCAGTTCACGTATCTCTACAGATCAGAGGTATGGCCCGGAATTAAAAAAATCGGAGGTCCACACCCAAGATGTCATGAATGTAGTCTTTTCCATATCCTCGGGAGCCATCTTGATCTGATTATACCCGGAGAAACCATCCATAAAAGAGAACACTGAAGCTTGTGTTGTATTATCCACCAAGATATCTATATGTGGTAGTGGGAAATCATCTTTTGGACTTGCTTTATTTAGATCCCTGTAATCTACACACATGCGCACTTTCCCGTCTTTCTTAGGAACTGGCACTATGTTTGCAATCCATGGTGGGTAGTCAACCACAGCAAGAAACCCAGCATCGAACTGTTTGAGCACCTCTTCCCTAATCTTACTATCCATATCTGGTCGAACCCTTCTGCGCTTTTGCCTGACCGGCGCACACCCTTCTTTGAGAGGTAACCTGTGTACCACGATGTCTGTATCCAACCCCGGCATGTCACGGTATGACCAAGCGAAAATCTCTGCATACTCGTGGAGGAGCTTGGTTAGCGTTGCTTTTACGTCCTTACCTAGCGTTGCCCCAATCTTAATGTTCTTGGGTTCTTCATCCGTTCCCAAGTTTATGATTTCAATGGCCTCTTGTGGAGGGAGCATGCTCTTGGATTCCTTATCCATTAACCTTGACAACTCTTCCGGAAGTTCATCGTCTTCCTCATCCCCTTCTTCAGCCTGATTAGTGAGAGCCTCGAGTTTGTATAGGGTCTCAGCAGTATTATTATCGGTGGTGTCAGAAGGTGATCTGCACATGTTTTATGTTTTGTTTTCTTTTAGTATGCAGATGTGAACGTGCTTTGTTTGTGCAAGAAATTTATTTGTCATTTTCAGAAATGGAAAAGGAATAAATGCGAGAAAAGACAATATTTTCAATACCAAAATGCAAAGACAATTTTATTAATAAACTTCGAACTTGAAAGTAAATGGGGCCCTTACAAACTAGCTCTATGCTTCGGGCGAGGCATAAGCGTTATTGTTTTTCTTTAAAAAAGGGAAATAAAACACACAAAAGCAAATTACTTTGAAATGAAAACTATCTCCGGTATCTCCAGGCTTGTCCAATTCTGAAGCTGTTCTCCTGGCCTGATTTCTCGAATGAAATTGGACGTCCCTTCTCGAGAACCCTGATTGGACACCATAGCCACATGTTCATAACCGCCAGTCACAAAAGTTTGCATTATTGGGGGAAATGATCGTTCTTCTTTCTTAATGCTTGTGACCTTAGTGGGTTGGTATCCTAACCCCAGGCGATCTTTCTTCTCCAAAACTTCTGGCAGCTTGCCCCAGCTTTTAGTATCTGCGTCTTGTAGGTCTTTCCATGATGTCACCGCCCTTCTTATCTTCTCCACTGTTAGTGTGATAGCAGTTGCAATTTCTAGTGCTTGAAATGCGGTACCCAATGCTTCGTCTCCAGCCTCGATATATCTGTATGAGTTTAGATTGCTGACAAATATATCTTCTTCTCCATTGATGGTTACTATGGAGTTCCCATTCACAAACTTTAGTTTCTGATGGAGGGTGGAGGTGACTGCCCCAGCTGCGTGAATCCAAGGACGCCCTAGCAGGCAGGTATAAGCTGGCTCGATTTCCATCACTTGGAAGTTGATGCAGAAGGTGTGGGGACCAATTATGACAGGAAGGTCTACTTCTCCGTACACCGGACTCTGTGATCCATCGAAAGCCTTAACCACCAGACGACTAGGTCTAACCACAAGTCCTTCTAAGGCTATCTTGTCAAGTGTTGCTTTTGGCATCACGTTTAAGGATGACCCTGTGTCGATCAAAACTCTAGCAAGATGAGCCTTCCCACACTGCATGGAGATATGCAAGGCTTTATTGTGTGACTTTCCTTGCAGGGGTAGCTCATTGTCACTGAAACTCAGGCATGCCCCAGCAGTTAGATTGGCCACCATCCCATCAAATTGATTGACTGTAATGTCTTTAGTTACATGGGCAGCGTTTAGGATCTTCATCAGAGCATCTCGATGTTTCTCAGAGTGTATCAATAGTGATAAGAGCGATATCTTAGACGGTGTCTGTTGCAACTGATCTACCACTCTATAATCACTCTTCTTAATCAGAGCGAGAAACTCCTCAGCATCCTTATTAGAAGTTTCTTTATCCTTAGGTTCAGCCTCGTCAATCGGTCTTACAACTGCTTGTCCTCCAGATTGTGTCAAGTTTTCACTAGACGTTTGTGGTGCCTGCGTAGTTTTGAATATGCGCCCACTACGGGTCATACCTCCAGGTCCAGCGATGCTTGATACTGCAGTATTAGTATCGGTCTCATATTCCCATGGTACCGCTTTCATCTTGTCCAAAGGATATGGTCCTCTGATTGGGATGATCTTGGTACGCTCTTGCGTAGGTATCATCACTGGTGGTCTAGAGCATGGGATAATCAATGGTTTCCTTGCCCCTTGTGCAGGTATTATTAAAGGCTCGTTTCTTTCTACCATCGCCACATATTCCTCTTCAGGGTGTTCCTCCAGCTGGATCAGCCCTTGATCCATGAGTCTTTGCAGAGCGTCTTTAAAAGCCTCGTTGTGTTCTAGGATAAACCCCTTTATGAGAAGATACCTCTTAAGGGCATCTATGGGGGAGTTCCGTTGTTGAACCAACTCTTGCTAATTGACAATCTCTATAGCATTGACTGCACCATCATGGTGTGGCATCGGGTTCGTCTTCACATTGGGTTTGTCAAAGGCGATTGCCCCTGACTCAATCAGATCTTGGACTATGTGTCTAAAAGCCCAACATTTCTCCAAGGTATGTCCAGGAGAATTGGCGTGAAATTCACACCTTTCATTTGGTTTGTAGTTGGGTGTGATCTTGCCTGGAGGAAGGGGTGGCAGTGGCCTAACTTCTACCAAGGATTCATTTATTAAATATTTCAGAATTTCTTTCTTGGAAGTAGGTAGCGGATCGAATCTCCTTTGTCCTCCCTGAAACCGGTTTTGTTGTGGTGGATATGACATGGGAGGTCTATTCTCCTGATGCCCTACAGCATTAGTCTCTCCTTCCTTCTTCTTTGTGAAGTTGGGGGTAGGCCTCTTCGCCTGATAGGAGTTAGATGATGCTCCTTGTATTTTCCCGCTCTTAATTCCGTCTTCTATTCTTTCACCAATAACCACTAAATCTGAAAACCCTGAGGACACACTCCCTACCATTTTATCATAGTATGGCCCTTGTAATGTAGCCATAAACATTTTTACGAGTTCTTTTTCCAACAGGGGAGGTTGGACTCGGGAAGCCATTTCCCTCCACCTCTGTGCATACTCCTTGAACGATTCCTCTTTCTTTTGTGACAAATTTTGGAGTTGCATCCGATCGGGTGCCATGTCCAAATTGTATTTATATTGCTTTAGGAACGTATTAGCAAGGTCGGTCCAGCTTCGGATGTGAGACTTCTCTAATTGCATATACCAGTCAACCGATGCTCCACTCAAGCTATCTTGGAAAAAATGCATCATCAACTTTTGATCATGAGCATAAGCAGCCATTTTTCGCACATACATGCGCAAGTGACTCTTCGGACAAGAGAGTCCCTTGTACTTTTCAAAGTCGGGTATCTTGAATTTATGAGGAATAGTCAAATCCGGCACCAAGCTCATTTCATAGGTATCCACATCGAAGACATCATATCCTTCCATTGCTTTCATCCTTTCTTCCAGCGCCTTGATTTGTTCACTCTCCTTGGAATTCTCCCCAGAATCAGCAGAGGTCAGCTTTGGTTGAGGGACTTGATCTGTGTCATTAGTGTCCCCATACTGTAGATCCAAGTAGTCCTAATCCCTAAGCGGATTATTGATTGGAATGCGAACTGTGCGAGACGTCCCTTCTTTCTGAGTAGTAGGGATAAATCCTTCTTGAGAGGCCTCTCCCTCTTCATGGGTCGTAGTGACCCTTTTAGATGCGTGAGCATTCGTTTTGTGAGGGTCATGGCTTCGAATATATCCTAACAATGGGTTGCCATCCTTAGGTATCTCTTCATACTGATCATGAACTTCCTTAGCTTTGTCTTGCTTATCTTTGAGGTCCTTCATGAAACTCAGCATTTGGGCCATTCCTCCCTTGAGGTCTTCAACGGTGCCTTTCAGTTGGGTCATTTCTTCGCGAAGGGCGGCTTGGTTCTGCTCTAGTTGTTCCATTGCTTTCTTCTTCTGAGCTCTGGTCTGGATGAGTGATCGGGTTGCAATGGCGTGACTGGAGATGAAGACAGTTTTCCTTTTAATGTTTTTGAAAAGAAATGCAATGCTACGCGTGCTATGAATGATATGCAAATGCTATGCTCATGTCTTATCCACATTGTTATTATAATATATATTCTTTTTCTTTTTCTTTTTTCTTTTTTTTTTGTTTTTTTTTTAGTAGGAACCCCTTTTTTTGAATAATCCTTTTTGGTGAAAAATTGCAAAGAAATAGAATAATACGGAAATAAACGCACTTTATTAATTTAAAATTACTTTAAAGAAAGTACAAATTAAAATTGTTCAACTTTGCGGAAAGAAATAAACATCAATAGAAATAAGACTTTTAAATTTAAAGTAAGAATTAATAAATATCTAAGAACGCCTATGAATGTCCTCCTTGAATTTGTCCACCATGTTCCACAAAGCTCCAAGAACTCCTTCACTTCTTTGGGAAGGATGATGGGAGAAGACTCCGCTTTTTCTAAACCCTTCGGAATGTCTAGAATTAAATCATTGCACAAGTAGACTAGCTTGTCATAATTTTCACGACACTTCTCATATTCTTCAAGCATTTTGGGAACCATGCTCACATGCTCATTTGCCGTAGAAACAATTGTGTATTGTCTTTTCCAATGGTCTCTTTCGTTCAGGGTTGCCTCGTGTACCTCTCTTTGTCTTATGAATATTTCCCTAAGTGATACCATGGCTTGGAATGCTCTATTGTACTCATCGGTGCGCTGTAAAAGTGCTTCTTCCGTGGTTAATCTCCTTGCGCGCTCTTGTTGTCCAGAATTGCGAGCTTCTTGAAGATCATATTTGAGGTTCCTTATTTCCTCCTCTTGATCTTTAGTCCTATCAGTTAATTCAAAGACCACAACTTCTAGATTTTTCTCAGATTCAGCTTTGTCGTGGGAAGCTTTCTCATAGCGCCTTTTCCACCTTGCAATTTCTATGCCCGCTTGTTCCAACCTTTCATTGTGTGCAATTAAATCAAAGTTAGCACTTAGAACTCCTTCGGTTGCTCGCTTCCTTTTATTCCTTTGTCTATCATTCTCTTCCTTAGCAGCTTGAAGCTCCTGGTTCTTTTCCTTAAGATCGAAGCGTAGTTGGCTTTTTTCGTTGGAAAGTCGATGTATGTCAAGCTCTAATTTTTCCTTTTCCTTACGGGACGCCTCTAGGGCAGCCTTGATTCCTTCTATCTCTTCGATGGATAGAGAAATAGGATTAGGAGAATCGGGCTTGTACGCGGGATCCACAACAAAAGGTAGCAAAATTTTCCCAACTCTCTCTTGAACCCATCTAGTGTAAGGTTCCTTAGCAACAATATTCTTCGGTCCATAATTCTTTGTTTGAACATGTTTCCAAGCTTGAATTACTTTCTTTAATGTTCTTGGTTCTCCTTTCCCATTATCATGCAAAATTAATCCTTCCACTTGTTGATCGGAAGGCTCACAATCCATAGAATGACCCAATTGGCGCAATGCAAGCACGGGATTATAATTAATACAACCCAAAGTTCCCATTAAAGGTACATTATTAAATTCTCCACATTTATAAATAATTCTTTCAGAATTTAATTCCCTTGCAAACCAGAAGATAGAATCCGCATTGAGAGCTCTTAGCTTTTGAGACCATTCATGCCTAGTCAAATCTTTGATTAAATAGCTAGCCTTGTAAAGGTGAGAAGTCAACCAAGAGAATAGTAAATGAAGACAACAGGATATCGCTCCCCTTTTCTTTTCATACCGATCATGGATAGTATAGTAAATATTAGCAAGAATAGTAGGAGTTGGATCCTCATTTGAATTTCTGAAGGAGGTGAAGACATGAATAGCAGCATCATCAACATATTCTGCCTTATTAGGCAGTAGAACAATACCAAAAATTAAAAGAGCCAAAAAATGTCCACAAATGTCCCATTGTTTCTTTTGAAAGATTTAGAGTCGCCACCTATTCTGAAGGGCGAATAGGAAACCCCATGCAGTATAAAGATCTGGGTAAGTTATTATAATCAGGTTGAGGGAAGGTGTTAGGCACCCTCAACCCTTTCCTAAAGGCTAACATTTAAAGATTCAGGTTTATAGCTAATGAAGTGAAAAGAGGCAAGAATTGATATTAGACTGAATTGAGATTTTTTGGGGGGAGACTCGCCTTGTTACCAAATGCCTACGTACCTCCTTATGGAGGATCAGAGTCCACGTAGTTCGGGGACAAGGTTGTACGCCTTATGGTTGAATTTGTGATTTGAAATTGTTTTTAGAGGCTTTTTGAATAGCCTATCGTAGTTGAATTTGATTTGAAAGGTGAGAGTGTTTTGAGGTTGGCGTACAACCTTGATTTAATTTGTTACTGTTAGATGCGGCGATCGATGGATTCAATCGGTATAGCTAACGGGTTGAATTGTATTGCTGGTTACTCAGATCGATAGATTCGATCATCGCGGGCAGCAAATTAATTGTATTTTAATTTTTAAGTATTTTTATCTCTCGTCTAAAGCGACTGATAGTTTCAATCGGGTCGAGGAGAGAATTATGAAAGTAAGTAAGTTATACATTAATCATACAATTTTATTTCTCGTCTAATACGACTAATAGATTTAGTCGGTTTGAGGAGAAATTAAGCTAAGTTGTTAAAAATATAATCAAACAAATTTCAGAAGTTTATTTAAATAATTAATTATCATTAACCAAAATTTGAAGAATTAATTGATGAATTATTAGAATAAAAATGAACAAATTTTAATTAATCACTTACCAATAAACTATAAACAAATCCAAAGTTTTTTAATTGATTTTATTTTTTTGTTTATTACCAGGGGGTGCGTTTTATTAAGTGTTAGTAATTTGTAGGGGTGTAATTAGCAAAGGCTTAGGCCCACTTATGTTTTGATCCGTCCAGATCCGGTATGGCAAGAAATGCAGGATCACGGTGTGTAACCAGATCTGGGGACACTCCCTAAAATCTAACGGCCTAGATGCATTTGATTTGAAACGTATGGTAAGTGTGATGTACTGAATCATGTTCAACAATACAGACGAGTGGCCATGGAGAGGCCACTTGTCTCCATCCTGCAAAACGCCCATGTCTATAAAAGGCCCCTTTCTCCGATTTCACTCTCTTTTCTTCTCTTTTTTTCTCTCTCTTCTCTTCCTCTCTCTACTTCGCTCTCTCCTCCCTCCTCAAATATCACAAAAGAAAACCCCAAACCACCGGTCGGAAATCGCCTCCGCCGGTGGCGCCGCCCCTGACCACCGTTGAAACCCAGTTCAAGATGGAGATTCCGATGAATCTTCATCTCCTCCGCCCCATATATTCAACAACAACCCAGAATCGAACACACAAACAACCCGTATCCCAAAATAAACCCAGATTCATACCATAAATCCTAAATTAAACATGCAATCGACTCAACCGGAACAAAAAACAGCACACAAGCATGCAAATCTCTAAGCTAAGTGATAGATCCGGTTACCTTGTGTTCTTGATTTCTGGAACGTGTAAGCTCCTCTCCTAATCCCCTCCTCTGTGTGTGCGTTTTGCAGGTGATCAAGGTGAGAAAGGGTTCGTGTTCGCGGCGTTCTCAATATTCCTCGTTCGCAAAAATCCTCCTCTTCTAATTTCTTTTCTTTTAGTTTATATAGCCTAGGGTTTAGATTAATTTAGGAATTATTAGATTAGATTTCATTGATTTCAGATTCCTTTGTAAATTGATTCTCTGATTAATAAAATTATTCAGATTTGATTTGTTAAGATTGTTAAGATTCGATTTCGTTTGAATGATCGATGCTGTTATTTGATTGTGTTATGATGTGATTTACGTTTTTTTTGATTGTGATTCTGGGCCTGGGCGGATTTGGATTGTACTTGCAGATTAGGGTTAGTGGTGGAAATGGTGGAAAGAAGCCGCCGCTGCTGCTAGCTTGGGGATTAGGGTTTGCCCAAAGGTTGGGGATGGTGAACAGGATCCGGGTCGCTTTGACCCGTTCCAACGCCTGGCCCGCGCGCGCACTTGGGCCTCCCTTTGGTCCAATTATCCAATGTGGCCCATTAACGTTTTTCGTGGTTCAGACTCAATTAACAAAAAAACAACCTAAATCAATATATTCTATTTAATTAATCAACTAAATAATAATAAACAATAATATATTTAATTAATTAACTACATAGTAATAAACAATGATTTTTGATAACATGTTAAGTAATTTATATTAATATAAAACCTGATTAATTTTAATAAACCCAATAAAATTAATATTTAGGGATTACTAATACTAACAAGTCTATGATTAATAAAAATATAAGTAGCTAATTTGTAATGAGCAAGAAAAATGGGCCTATTGGGCTCAAAAAATGTCCTGGAAACACCCCTTTATTTTCTTGTAAGACACAAAAAGAAAAAGGAACCCAAATTGAATTTAGAGATTTTGCTAATCACACCATTTTTATTTTAAACCAGTCTATATAGGAGCTTTATAGGAGAGCGAGTTTGATAATAGATATATCAGACCCTATGGCTCCTAATTTTGTAACGTCCTTAATAGATTGAAATATGAAATCACATCGGGTAAATTTCGGGGTATGACAGCAGCTGTCATACCCCAAAATTTGCCCAATATATTTATTCATATTTCAGTCCATCTGAATTTCAAATGCTCAAAGACACACAAGAAGAAAGCATGCAGTCTCTCTCCTAAACAACAGCCTCCACATTAGGGTTTCTGATTTAATCAAGGAATTTGAACTTCTGATACCTCAAGTGGATTCCATGATCTCTCATATGATTCAAAGTACCCTCATGCCAAGCTTCAAGCCCTGATTCAAAAGATTGCTCATTCAATGACCCAAATAATTAACAATCGACTAGTTGACCTAAAAGTCAAACTATGGTCAAATCACAGTCAAAATTCCTGATTTTTTGGTCAACATCAACATTTTAATGTTAGATTCATCATTTGATAAAGGGTTGATCATGATTCATCGAGAAAAGCTCCAAAATCATCAAAAACCTAAGTTTCTAAATTAGGGTTTTTAAGGAGAAAGTCAACCCAACTTTGACCAGCCATAACTCCCACATGGAACACTAGAAATTTCCCATCCAAAGCTCAATTTGAAGGAAATTGAATTCTCTACAACTTTGTCTCTCACAAGCCAAGTCCAAAAATGTTTCATTTGGGAAATATGAGTCAAAACATTACAGGTCCTCCAAAAGGTCAACAAAAAGTCATCTTTTTCAAAAGTTCATAACTTGAACATGGAAAACTCAATTGAGACGAAACCAAAAGGAGATTTTAGAGGACATTCTTAGCTTTCTAAAATGGTAAAGAGCATCTCCATAGGATTAAAATTGAGAGAGATACACATGCTTAAAGTTGGGCGATTTTGAGAAAATGCACAAAAGGCAAAGTGGAGAATTTTGGATATTTGGACTAATGGGCCTAAGTTTTGGATTCTAATCACACATATGATCCATAAAAGGGCCTATAAAGTCATCCTTATATTGTTGGCATTTTTATTTCTATTTATTTGAATTTTATTCATTTAAATAGTTAATAAATCAAATAAAAAACCAAAAATATTGAATTAAATCATGGGGCCTTATCTTGAATCATATAAAAGCCCAAGAAACACTTTGAAGACCTTGGAATTTCGTTGGGGCATGGTCTTGATTTTATTTTTATTTATCTTTGATTTTTATTCAATTTAAATCAAGATAAAATAAAATAAATTTCAAATTGGTGCAAGATTTAGTTTTTTTAAATCAAATATTATTCTTGAAGCTCAAACAAATCATATATATTTGATTGAAAGAAGGATTGAACAAATATAGCAATATTTCATGAGATTTTCAATCAAATTTTTCTCAATCTTTTCTCTCACAAATATGTTGATTTGTTTCCAAATACTCTTGCCCTAATTCTCCCTCTATATATTCTCACAACATTCAGCCAACTAGGGGACGGAAATTGGAGAGAAAACAAGGGTTCAAAGTTGTCAAATTTTCAAGGAAAGTTGCAAAATCCTTATTCCTCGTTGCAGCCACATTCAAGTCCAACAAATCGTCTCAATCCACTTCTCAGGTAACGTAGGGTAAGAACACACTCTCAACCGAGCCTCATAACGTGTATGACCATAGCATCCTGTTCATCATATTTATTCACGTTCTTCAAATTTGTATGTCATAATTTATTGGTTTTTAATGCAAACTAATCATACATACGTGTTCATGATGATGTTTAGAAGAATTTTCACGTGTTACATGTAAGCTGCAGAGTCCAGATCTTGAAGCACCATTGTTAGGGCTTCGGAGATCCATTCTTTATTGCCTATGTTGCAGGGACTTTCGGGCCACGAGACCCTCACCATTGAATTCGCAGCCCCGTTTTTAGGGGGTCTGGGTGTGTTTTATTTGATGTTTGCTGGTGCTGTAGGTGGTAGAGAAAAGTTCCCATCGGGCAAGATGGTGGAGACCGTCGCAAATGGTGGCCGGAGAAGATACGTGGCTGGCGTGGCGTTTTCTTACAATACTATTGGTCGGTCAACTTTTGAGTTTTCTCTTCCCTTTTTCCATTCGTCGGTCAGACTTTCAAAACATTCTGATTGGATGATGCATGACACCATGGGTCCCACCTTGACTGCTGTTGACTGATGTCATTTAATTCACGTTTTTTATATAATGTTTTGCAGCCATTCAATTTACAGATCAAGGCGCGTGGTGCACATGGCAAGGAGGGAATGCTGGCAATTGAACAACCAGGGGTTCGAGTCCCATAGACGCCTCTAATTTTTTATGAAGACGTCCCACGAGATGCAGTGCTTATAGCTGTGTGTACGACTATTGTATACCATCATCATCCACCATTAGATTGCCACTTCTGTGGATCTGAACGCTAGATAACTGCACGCCCATGGTAGAACCCTCAGGATGCATACACACCTGATCCAAAGCTAAGTCTTTCCTTTTTTTTAATTTTTCTTTTAATTATATAATTCTTTGTTTTATTTGTCTCCTTTTCCCTTTTTTTATTTATTCTTTATTTCCTCTAAAAATTTATTTACTAAATAATAGCCTTTTGATAATTATTTATTTTTAATCAAAACACTTGATTTTTCTCATAAACACTAAAAATAATTGTTTTAACAATAAAAATTATTATTTTATATATACTTTTAATTAATTAGTTTTCTTAAAAACTTTTTTCAGGTAGGTGTTATCCACTAACGCATTTTTGGGTCACAATAAGTTTTCTTAAAAACTTTTTTTTTAGGTTCATGATTAGGGTTTGTAAACCTTTTTAGGATTAAATCAGTTAATGCACTAACACTTCTCTTCTTTGTGTTTGACTTTTTCAGGGTTTAATAAAAAATCCTCCGCCTACGCGCCCTACCAATCAAAAGCTAAGTTTCTAATCCTTGGCTTGTTCAAATAATATTTTTATTTTTGTTTTTTTTGTTTTTATTTTTGGCTTCTAAAAATTAGGGTTTGCCTCACTAATTAATGAATTTGTTCTATACTCACCACTATCATTTTTCGTTTAATTCTCAGATGATCAGAGTCGATCGAAGGTTCGAGGAAGAGCATGGCTCAAGACAAATTAAATTAATTATTCATCTTTTTTTATTTTCTGGTTTAATTCCCCCATCCCCGCAGGTGTTTATTGTAATAGCGTAGGAATTTGTTTTCTGCCTTTAATTTCTGCCATTTTAACTGCGTGGTTAGTAATCTTAGGGAGTGCAAGCCTTTAACAGAAGTAGATAACTAATTATAAGATAAATAACTGAATTGAACCACATGATTGTTGCACCCACACACCTTTAGGGTAACCTCTCTTGTTGCCTGTTGCCTTATTATATTGTTGCCTTGTTGCCTCTAAGTATATTAAATAGTCAAGTCCCTCGATTCTGAGGATACCTAAAAGCAAGGTTGCCTTAAAGAATAAAAATCATCTAGTCCCTCGATGTTGCCTCGGAAAAATAAAGATGATTGTCCTATTGCTAAGGTATTCTCGCATGATGCCTAAAAAGATTAATGACTATTCTATCCTTCCCTTAGACTACCTGCCCTCTTTATGGCATGGGACAGTCTTATGGAGAATGATAACTCGATGACCCTTCAAATCCAATTGAAAGACTTCCTGCCCTCTCATGGTATGGATAGACCCTTTCGCCCGAAAAGCTAAAAGAACAAATTTCTAAACTTAGGGTAGTTGCTACTAATTGCTTGCTCTAATTCAAATTACTTTTTACACCTCTTTTCCAAATCAAATTCAAAAAGACTACGCTTATTTACAAGCTAAAGTTCTTCTTCGAAAACCTTTTCAAACAAATCAATTATTTCAAACAAAGTGAGCTAAGCAATTAAGAGCCCATGGATAACCATGGATGCAAAGGGTGCCTTACACCATCCCTTTGTATAATTTACCCCCCGAACTCAAAATCTTTTAAAAGGTCTTTTCCTGTTCTTTTAGCCTTTCCAATTGGATAAAATAAAAGTCGGTGGCGACTCATGCTATCCGCAACATTTCGATATAAAAGTCAGTTCACCGTATTACACTCACGCTTAACTCGGTTGGCTAAAGGCTAATGTATACACGGGGCAAGACCCGTCAGTATCCCATTTATTTGGGACAATCTAATCAAAATCCATGGAATCTCTCAAAGATGCTGAATAGCCCATGGGGCAAGTCCACCACCTGGGGGCACGCTGCAAAGGTCACTTAGTATCAGATGGTGTCAATACCACTCTCACATCCTTTCCAGGAACCTTTCTAGGTGGTCTTCTTTAAGACATCTCTTAACCTTTTCAGGTAGTCTTCTTTAAGACATGTTCAAATATCTCTTATCCCTTCTAGGAGCCTTTTTCAGATAGTCTTCATTAAGACTCATCTTCTCACCCTTTCTACGAGCCTGTCCAGATATTTTTCATCATTTTCGGGAGTCTTTCCAGATAGTCTTCTCTAAGACATGTCCCTTTCTAAGAACCTCTTTAGGTAGTCTTCTTTAAGATATTCCTCACCCTTTCTAGGAACCTTTCTAGGTAATCTTCTTTAAGACATATCTTAGCCGTTTCAGGTGGTCTCCTTTAAAGACATATCTCTATAAACATTTTTAGGCAGTTTTTTCTCTAAAAACATTTCTCTTATCCTTCCAAGAACCTTGTCAAACTTTGTTTAAAGTACAGTCTTCTTTAGGACGGTCCCCTATCCTTTCTAGGGTAATCTTCTTCAAGATGTCTTTTCCTAAGTTTTGTTTAAAAAAACCACATTCCTTAAACCAGTCTTTATCCTCTATAAGAATCTTTTGACCCTCTTCACAAACATGTCCCCCCGAGCTTTGTTTAAAGCACAGTCTTGTTTAAGACAATTTCCTATCCTTTCCAGGAACCTCTTCAGGTAATCTTCTATAAGACATCATCTCATTCTGAGTACTCAGCAAATTACTGTCAATCAGATACGACCAAAACGCATGACTCATTCTGAGAAGCATCTGCTTCACATACAAATCAATACTTAGCATCAAGGAGAGTGGTTTAACCAAAGGCGATCATTTCTAATAAAGACTCTTGAATAGGGGACCACGTCCAAAGGGTTATCCTAAACAGGGGCAAGATTTCGAGGATTACAAGGGCATACAATCAAGGATCCTATTGACTAGGGACATATCTTTCAAGAATTCAAATACTGGGGCAGTGCATATCAGGTTCGTGGCATGACATGGTAAAATTCGAGTTCCCTCTAAGGATACTTCCTTCAGGTTAAGGGGCACGTCTCTCAAAATATCTGATGTTGGGGAAATCACGCTAGTATCACATAAGGAGCATTGTTGTGTAATTGGCCTTCCCAAGCCTGTATTATTTACGACCTACAATGCGGGATCGTCATACATACATAACATACAAGATTCTAATTTATTTTGAGAATCTCATTACATGAAACATGCATCATGACATTGCATAAAATTAACGTTGCCTTTTCAGGTGACTTCATAATCAAAAGGATATTAACATCCAAGTACGGTGCAAATACGATCGTATCAACGATTCAATCTTAACGCTCACAGATACAATTCTGATGCTTCATTCCGAGTCTTTCTTCAACGGCAATTCAGAAGCAATCAAAGAATTTCTTATCCTTTCTAGGTAGTCTTTTCCAAGACGCTTATCATCCTTTCTAGGAACCTTTCTAGGTAGTCTTCTCTAAAACCATTTCTTATCCTCTCTAGGAGCCTTTCTAGGTCAGTCTTGTTTAAGACATATCTAGGTTAACCTTGTTTAAGACATAACATACCCTTTCTAGGAGCCCTTCTAGGTACTCTTGTTTAATACGTATCATATCCTTTCCAAGAACCTCTTCAGGTAGTCTTCTTTAAGACATTCTTTTTATAAGAGCCTTTTCAGGTAGTCTTCTTTAAGACAAATTTTACCCTTTCTAAGAACCTTTTCAGGTAGTCTTCTTTAAGACAAATTTTCATATCCATTCCAGAAACCTTTTCAGGTAGTCTTATAGAAGACATTATTTCGTTCCACTCGTTACATCAATCAAAATATACATAAGCATAAGCATTATCCACATACATAATCATTACCAAGCCGGCATAAGCATAGCCGTGGTATAGGGGCAAACATGGGTTAAATAGGTTCAATGGGCTTAAGGAGATAAAATCTTGGGATTTGCATCGGCATTAGCATATATACATATGCATCAGCGTAAGCATTCAAGTCAACATCATAAGACATCTACATGGTACAAACGTCAGGATCATATGCATGTACACGCTACGCACATTACGCTTCGCACACTATGCTTTACACGCTACACTACGTTTCGCACGCTAGCTTGGTACAGATAGCATATACAACGCCAGGTCTCTAGCTCTCATATTTCTAAATTCTACGGATATGTCAAAGAAATTTACGCAGGAAAGTTTGCTAGAACCATAGCCAACGATTCCTATTGGTGCAGGTAAGTTTGCTAGAACTATAGCAAATAATTCCTACTAGTGCAGGTAAGCTTGTCAGAACTATGGCAAATGATCCCTATTGGTGCAGGTAAACTTGTCAGAACCATGGCAGGTGATTTCTATTGGTGCAGGTAAGCTTGTCAGAACTATGGCAGGTGATTCCTATCGGTGCAGGTGAGCTTTCTAGAACCATAGCAAGTGATCCTTTTGGGTTATACAAACTGCGAAGACTTACTAGAACTATAGTAAGTGGGGTTCACAAATTGCGAACGCTTGCTAGCGCTATAGCAAGTTGATCATCTTCTACAACAAACTACGAGTCTTCGCTATATAAGCCTCAGGCATTTGCAAGATGTTTCCTTACTTTCACACTCGAGTATAAGGTAAATTTAGGGGTCTTCAATTATCTAATTACCCTTCGATCCGAAAAGCGTGAGACCTGCGTTTTCTCACGCCATTCAATCCAAGGTAATTAGATAGGGGCAGCTGTCATACCCCAAAATTTACCCGATACAATTCATATATATATTTAATTCATCGGGATCGAAAAATAATAATAATAAGGGTCATGGGGTTTGACACTGCAATTGTTAAATCTAACCTCTTGTAAGGGTGTATTTAAAACTAGGGTGTTTATTGGGCTTGACATTCCAATTGGTAAACCCATTCTTAAATTACTTCTTGAAAATAGTGGGGGGTGTGTTTTAATTTCTTTTAGGCCCAATTAGAATTCAGGCCCATCAATTTGTCTTTCGTTTTTTTATTTTTATATCTTTTAATCATATACAAAACCTATTATAATTAAATTTACAAATGTGCATATATGTATATATTTCGTTTTGTGTGTCTTTTATAGTATTAATTTGGCTAACTCAAGATAACTTTTAGTTATTAATTAACTTAATTTTAATTTACTAAACTAATTGGTATTATGCAAATTTTGTTTAACTAACATTGTTTTTTTAAAAAAGAATAGTTGACAAAGTCAACTAGGGTTTAATCCCTGGTCACGTGGGTATTGGGTTTGGGCCACATCAGGAGTTGGGCATGGATCGGGTCGAACCCGTATCCTGTTCATCTTCCTCCTCTCAGTAACCCTAGCGCCGCAGCCATGTCCAGCAAACTAGAAACCCTAGCTTTAACCAATCTTGCCCAGGCCCAGCGAATCTTCAATCCAATCTTCAACAAAATACAATCAAATCTTAACAGAAGGAAATTCGTAACAAATTATAACACAAATCAAATATAATTTTATTAATCAAAGAATATCACAACTCAAATCGTATCTGAATCAAATCTCAACAAATTAAACCTAATTGAATCTAAACATTCCTAAAACGAAATCTAACCCTAACTATTTAAGAGGACCTAAGACTAAATTCAAAGGAGGATGAATTTTTGAGCACCGAAGGAGACACCGTGAAGACTTCTCGACTGCAAGTCGTTTTTCGTCCTCGAACCTGCAAATTGGAGAAGGAGAAGAGGATTAGCATCAGAGGAGCTTACACGATCCAGAAACTCAATAATAAAGGTAACCAAATCACATAGCTTTTAAGTTGATGCTTTGAATCTTGTTGCATGTGGGTTTTGGCTTAATCTGGGTAAGGTAGGGTTAGGGTTCATATAAATTAGGGTTAGGGTTCATGGGTTTTGGAGGTTGAAGATGAAGATTCATCTTCATCTGGGGTTTTAGAAGGTTTCTGGGTTGGGGGAACGATGAAGATCATGGAGATCTTCATCGTGTTCTGGGTTTTTTACGGTTGCGGACGGCGGGTGACGGTGGGGGATGGTGGTCGGAAACTGGGTTTCTGGGTTTTTTCGTATGAATATTGAGTGAGAGAAGGAGAGAACGAAAGTGAAGAGAGAGAAATCGGAGGAAGAAATGAAGAAGGAGATTGAGAGGCAAGGCATATTCCCCCCCTGCGCCGTTGGATGAGCGACACTTTGCCTTCCTATGGCCACTTGTTAGTGTATCTGGACATGATCCAGTGTGCGCCATCTCATTGTACCCCCTTTGTTCTAAACGCATGCAGGCCGTGGATAACGATTCAAATGAATCTTGGCCACACACTAACCTTGAACGCCCACCATAACCTGTGCCCTCATCACACCCAACCGACGGACCTGAAATACTATTGGGATTAGCCCATTTGCTATTCCAACCCCCCTCAAATTGCTAGTTAACTAAAATACACCCCCTGCGAAAAAAACAAAATTAATTTATATATCAATATTAATTCTTATTTAATTGATTTCTTTAATTTTCTCTTCGATCCGATCATATCTAATAGTCGTGTTGGTGAGAAATAAAATAACAAAATAAAATAATAAAAGTACATTTACTTTGCTAAAAGGTTTTAACGATTCTATTGGTTACGATGATTAGCATGCCTTTTTCTTTCAATTCGTTACTATTTTTAATCAAATCTATTGATTATGAGGAGTAACGATAAAATTCATAATTTAATTTTAAAATACATTTATTTGCTAATAGTGATAATCGAATCTATCGATTAGAATTGTTAGTGATCCTTCATTAAATCTGTTAGTTATGGTGATCAAACCTATTGATCATTGCGATTAATTGAACAAATTAAAATCAGGGTTGTATGCTGCATTTAAAACACTTTTTTTTCATCTTCAAACTACGGATCTTCAAACTTCGATAAGGCAATTCAAAATGCCTTCATACATTCATTCTAAGGCGTACAACCCTGCCCCGAACTACGTAGACTCTGATCCTCCATAAGGAGGTACGTAGGCACTTGGATAACCAAGGCGAGTCCCCTTCCCCAAAATTCTAATTAGGTTCGAATTTTGTCGTTCACCCTATTCATTTCCTTAGCTATAAACCTTAACACTTTTAGCCACAAACCTTTTCCTTAAATCTAAAACCTTAGGAAAAGGTTAAGGGTGCCTAACACCTTCCCTTGACCCGAATATAATAACTTACCCGGAATTCTCTAAAACTGCGTAGGTTTCCTATTCGCCCTGGTAGAATAGGTGGCAACTCTAAAATCTTAAATTTTTAGGACAGGTTGCTACACCAGGATTGTTGTTTGATCTTCAAAACTCTTTGTACCAACCTCCAATTCCAAAACCGATTTCCTCTTTTTCACTGAATTTTTGAAGCTTGTATGAGTTCCTGGAGGCTGCAATCCGTGTCCTCTAACATATGGGATGATTGTGCACTTATAAAGGACTGAATTAGGTCAACATATTTGGACTAAATCTTGTCCCTCTCTTTCCAATCCTTTTTGCAACAAAAATTGATCAATTTATTTGGCATTTAGGTGATTGAAATTGATTGGAATGTTCCCTAAAATCAAATCTTGCTTATTATCTTAATCATTCATTTTATATTATATTTTAAATAAATAAAATTCAATATAAAATCAAATAATCACCACAAATTCGTGGCCTTAAGATTGATTCTCTTTGATGAATTGAAGAACAAGATTGAATCGTAAAAGATTGGGCCTCTTTGCGAAAAACAAAACTCATTTTGAAACTCATTTGCTTCACATGTTTTTCCAAAAATTGACCAACTTTGACAAAGCATATCTCCCTCAATTTTTAAGGTATGTAAGAGTTATAGGACTTTTTTTGGAAAGCTCAAGATGTCCTCTACAAGCCACTTTGGAACCTTTTTTGCATTTGGAAATTTTATCTTGAAGATATGGCTCCTGACAAAAAACAACTTTTTGCGAGCTTCTAGAGGGACCTGTAATGTTTTGACTTATATCTCTTAGGAGGAAGCATTTCTTGACCTTGGGCCCAACATCAAAGTTGTAGAGAATTGAATTTCCTTGAGAATGAGCTTTGAATGAGGAATTTCTGACAAAGGATGAGAGACTTATGGCCAGTCAAAGTACAATTGACTTTTGCTCAGAAACCCTAATTTAGCAACTTGGACTTTTGTTGATTTCTGAACTTTCCTCGATGAATCATGATAAACCCTTGATCAAATGATGGATGATACTTCAAAATAAGTATGTTGACCAAAAATCAGGAATTTTGACTGTACTTTGACCATAATTGACTTTCAGGTCAAACTAGTAGACTGTTGACTATCTAAGCAATTGAATGAGCAATCTTTGGAATTGAAGCTTGAATTTTGGCATGGGGATAGTTTGAAACCTGATCGGTCACCATTTCTACTTAATTTCGTCATACATTCGGCATAAGATCGCCATACTTGGTAACACTTTGTGGTTGTTTTTAAGTGTTTTTCTTTAATTCATCTAATTCTAGTTATTCTATGAGCAATGTATTTTTATGTAGTTTTCATTGTCAATTAGGTACTTTTGATCTCGTTTGGTAATGGTTTCAGGTTAGCTTCAGATTGATGGAAGATCGCGTGGCCAAAAGATATGAAGAAAGAAGCAAAAAGCAAGGAAAAAGCATATGGGCAGAGGCGGACACGGTCTGACCGTGCCACCTGACACGGTCGTGTCAGACCTCAAGAAGAATTTATCTCCCAGACCAGAAGCTGACACGGTCTGCCCGTGTCAAGTGACACGGCCGTGTCAGCTGTGCGGACAGAATTTCTGAATTTTGGTTTTTCCAATCTTTTTAAAGTCCAGGGGCAGTTTGGGTATTGCGGCGGAGATCTGAAAACCTAGAGGGATTAAAAGAGGATTGAGAGACAAAGAGAAGACACTTTTTGAACGTACGATAGAATTCCAGAGCAGAGAAAGATAGCTTCATCAAGGTTGTGGAAGACGAAGAGATTCAACGGTGGAAACCATTGAAGATCAGAGTTCTCCTACTCTTTTGTAAATGTCTAAACTTTCTGATTTTGGTTTCTTGAATATTATGAGAGGCTAAACCCCCCAATGCCAGGGGGGTGTCCCTGATTTGAATTGTAATGACTTTTGAATTCCGTATTTCTTTAATCAAGTATCAGTTTTATGCAATTTGATTGTTTAATGTTTTTATGCCTTCTTTGTCGGAAAAACAAAGATTGATCTACGGTTAACAATTTGTAGGACTACGGTTGTTAAGGTTTTTAAACAATTTGATCTAGTAGTTATCACCTAGGACTAGGGATACCGAAAGGTTATTTGAACATTCTTGATTATTTACATCTTTGGTTTGCAAACCTTTGTTTCTAAGGACTTAGGCAATAGGATTGCAAACCAAAAGGTTTTCCACTAAGGACTTAGGGAAACACCCTTAAGAACAAATAGTTGCATTCTATGAACTTGTTAAAGAGATCTTTTTACAGAGTCATTATAAGGAAGATCAAACACCTACCTTGGCATCACCTCAAATTACATCTAAAAAGTCAAACTTTAATTTCAGCTTATTTTTATTATTTCTTTTATTTGAATTTACTTATTGCATTATAACAAAACACCTATTTGCTCTTTTGTTTAATTGACTTAAATAACTTGTGTTTCCTACGCAATCCTCGTGATCGATACTTGGGGTAAAACCCATTATTACTACATCGGTGAAAATAGTACACTTGCTATTTTTCCGATCAAGTTTTTGGCGCCGTTGCCGGGGATTGCCAAAATATAAGTTCTATTTTAGTCAATTAAAATTTTATTGCTCTGCAATTAAAATTCTTTTTGCTGAAATTTTTATTTGCTTATTTTAATTTTATTTTTTTTACTTATCTACTAATCGATTTCTAATCTTGTATGCGAGGTAAGGCCTCAGCTGAACTTCTTTTTGACGCAAAACCAGAAAGACTATCGAGAGCACGACTCCGAGAAGTCAAGCGAAAAAGACTGGCATCGAAAGAAGACTCCCCTGTAGTTTAAGAATCAGAAGACGAAGAAGTAATATCTATTCAGTCCGAGCAGTCAGATTCTGAGCCTGAAACTATGGCAGCTGATCCACCTCCTCCAGAGAGACTTTTGGGTGATTATGGAAGGGCCAATGCACCGCTTGGAATAATGACCATTGTAAACCAATCGGTCAATGTTGCACACTTCCAACTTCATCCTTCAACTATCCGACAGTTGGAGAGCTAGCCGTTTGCGGGACGAATCAATGAAGATGCAAATAAGCATCTACAAAGATTCCTCACCACGACAACGTCATTAAAGATTGAAGGTCATTCTGAAGAAGCTAAGAGACTTGTAATGTTTCCTTTTACCTTATCTGAAGATGCGGAAGAGTGGTTTTACTCATTTCCAGCTGGAAGCATCACAACATGGCAACAGATGGAAACCGCTTTCTTGAACGAATACTTCCCCGCATCAGTTTTCATCCAAAAAAGATATGATATTATAAACTTCAAGCAGAAATAAGGGGAATCATTGGGGGATGCATACAAAAGGTTCAAGAGATGTTTGGTTGCATGTCCTACTCATAATATGGACCCAACCGAGCAAATGCAGACTTTCGTAAATGGTCTCCGAATTAAGACAAAACAGCTTATTGATACGGCTGCCGGTGGCTCAACTAATTTTTCAACAGCCACGGGTATCAAGAGGATCATAGAAGCTATTGCTGCTAATGAGCACATCGAGTTATATGACCGCGCAATGAGCCAACCGGAAGGTAAAATTGATTTGAAGCTTGCTGATCAGGTAGTTAAAATGGAAGACCAAATTGCAGCTGAAGTAGAAAGAAGACTGAAGAAGATGAATCTTAGTGAACAAAAGGTAGCACAAATTGAACCAGCTGCCTCAGTTGTATGTGAAATATGTAGTGGACCACATTTTGCTATGCATTGTGTGGCAACGCGGGAACAGGTGGAACAGATTCATATGTTGAGGCAAAATAATCCATACGCCAATACTTATAATCCGGGTTGGAAAAATCATCCTAATTTCGCATGGAAGGACCAACAAGGAAACTTTCAAAAGCAAGGATCAACCCAATTTCAAACTCCAGCGCAATCACAACAACACAGACCTCCACAATAACAACTTCCATATCAACAACAATTCTAACAGCATCCTCAACAATTTCAACAACAGGTACCAAAGAAAGAAGATTGGGAGATCGCTCTTGAAAAAGTGGCAACCCAAAACTCTCAGTTTCAAGAAGAGAGAAGAGCCAACCTCAGGAACACCACGGCTTCAATCAAAAATATTGAAGTTCAAATGGGTCAAATAGCACAACATCTCACTCTACAGGCACAAGGAAACTTTCCGAACGAAACTGTGAAAGATCAAAAAAATCTAGAGAAGATCAATGCTGTTACAACAAGGAGTAAAAAGATGTTAGAATCAGAAAAGGAAAAAGAAGAGATAGATGACCCTATGGTGATAGAGGTAGATTTGGAAATAAGAGAGAACCCAAGAGAGCCAGAAGTGGTGATACCACCGGTTAAACCAGCTGAAGAAAAAATTAAAAAAGGTGCTGAACCGGAAATTAAACTACCCTTCCCTTCAAGAGTAACAAAGAAGAATTCAAAAGAGAAAGACTTTAAGAAGTTCACTAAATTGTTCAAAAGGTTAGAGGTGAATCTACTTTTTTTTGAAGCACTTGAGCACATGCCTTTGTATAAGAAATTTATGAAGGAGGTGTTGGCGAAAAAGAGATCACTAGGAGGAGAACCAAAAATTGTAATCGAGAAGTGTGGTATAGTCTCTTCAGCAAGAAAGATCCCAATTAAGAGGAAAGACCCTGGGCCGGTGGCAATACCATGCACTATCAAGAATATAGCATTTAAAAAGGTACTCCTCGATTTTGGTTCTAGTGTAAGTTTAATGCCTTTATCCATTTTCAAAAAGCTTGAATTAGAAAAGATTAATGAAAGTAAGACACAGTTAAGGTTCGCCGATCACACCGTTAAGAAATCCTATGGGGTAGCTGAAGATATACTAGTGGAAGTTGATAAGTTTGTTTTCCCTGTTGACTTCCACATCATGGACATTCCGGAAGATGAAGAAACTCCTATCCTTCTTGGGAGACCCTTTTTGTCGACAGGCCGCTGTAATTTTGACATTGAAAAAGGGACGCTAACGCTGAAATAATTTGATGAAGAAGTAACCTTGAAGATGTTAGGAGTCAGGAAACATAGGTCAGATGTGAATGAGAAAACTTCAACTGGTATGACGAAAGGTGAACAAGAAGACAAAAATCTTAAAAATCTCCAAGAAAAAGTTTCAAGCATAGCCTCTCTGTTGGAACCAACTTATGTAGCCGCCAAAAGTCCTAAGAAAGCTAAGGAAATCGAGAAAAATGTGGGAAGCAAATTGAAGAGAAAAGTTATCCAGGCTTTTCATCTTCATGAGTTCGCGGTTGCGGAAGTGGCAAGCAACAAGGTTTGGAAAAGGAAATACCCTCCATAAAAGAGGGTAATGGACCGTCGAGCCATGCGACGTTAAACGAAGCGCTTCGTGGGAGGCAACCCACGGTTTTAATAATAAATCTTTCTGGTTGTTTATCTTATTTTCAGGAAATAAAAGAGAGCATCTCCAGTGGAATCTAGGAAGTGATCATTGGAATGCAATACCTCTGTAAGCAACCTCTCTGAGGCTGGTTCTAAAACATTGAGGACAATGTTTAGTTCAAGTGTGGGAGGGGTTCTTTGCATTTGCTTTTAGTTGTTTTCCATTTTTGTTTTTGTTTGTGTGTTGTGTTGACATTGTGTTATAGATTGAGTGATGGATGCCAAATGAATGATGATTGGTAGTTAGTGGATGAAAGGTGCAACCTGAACTTAATCTCTCGAGGTACTTTGGAAGTGGACATAGCCGAAAGTGTCGGACGCAACTTGAAGAACTGGACTGAGAAGGTAAGTGGTGAAATCGAGCCGGAAAGGAATGTCACATGACATAAAGGGTGTGTTGAAGCTGCAAACTTAGCCTACATGGCGAGGAACATAAAATGCCAAACACATGTAAAGATCATCATGAGAGTGAAATCAGGTATGACTTTATCTCTCTAATTTTGCGTTTGTCCTACCGACACAGTACAATTATGAAATCACACACTGAGGCACTTGTTTGTCCTCCCCAGAGCCTTTCTGTCCTTCATTTATTTTTGTTTTATCCCTCGTTAAACCCGTTGAGCCATCCCCCTTGTTTGTTAAACCCACACATGTCATCCTTAACCATAATTCTATCATCTTTGTTTGGCACTTGTGTAATTATTGTTTCTTTTGAATCTGTGTGAAATTGTAAGTTTTGGGTAGTGCTTAAGAAAATAAAGGGCAAGTGTGATATGAAAAAAAAAATTAGAGAAAAGTGTGTAAAACACAAGAAAAAAAAAGAGAAAAAATAGTTTAAAACACTTGCCTAAAAAGATTTGAAAGACTCGAACGATGTTGATTACCCGGTAATTAGGTAAAAAGGAGAGTCTAAGAAGAAACCCCCTCACAAAAAAAAAAAAAAAAAATCGGACACAAAGACAAGAAAAATAACATAAGTGCTAGTTCATAAACCATTTGCATATCAATCTCTTGTTTATCCTTCCTTTCACCTCAGCCCCGTTACAACCTAAAAAGTCCTCAAAAGTGTGTGAATTCTCTTTGTGTAGTGAAAGTAGGATGCATGCAAAGTCAAGGGTTGATATTGAATATCGCGATGTTGAGAGAAAAACACTCTAACCCTGAGAGACAATGTGAGAAGTGTGAAAAGTTTGCAGGTGAAATACACTCTGTTGTGAAGTGTGATGGACAACAAGGTTCGATAAGCCCGAACGCCTAATCAAGAAAGAGAAGTAAGTTGCGAAAGACATCGACTATGTTGTGGAAAAGAAAAGTTTAAGGTGACCTCTGTTTGATCTCTTGCATCACTTGAGGACAAGCAATGAGATAAGTTTGGGGTTGTGATCGGTCACCATTTCTACTTAATTTCGTCATACATTCGGCATAAGATCGCCATACTTGGTAACACTTTGTGGTTGTTTTTAAGTGTTTTTCTTTAATTCATCTAATTCTAGTTATTCTATGAGCAATGTATTTTTATGTCGTTTTCATTGTCAATTAGGTGCTTTTGATCTCGTTTGGTAATGGTTTCAGGTTAGCTTCAGATTGATGGAAGATCGCGTGGCCAAAAGATATGAAGAAAGAAGCAAAAAGCAAGGAAAAAGCATATGGGCAGAGGCGGACACGGTCTGACCGTGCCACCTGACACGGCCGTGTCAGGCCTCAAGAAGAATTTATCTCCCAGACCAGAAGCTGACACGGTCTGCCCGTGTCAAGTGACACGGCCGTGTCAGCTGTGCGGACAGAATTTCTGAATTTTGGTTTTTCCAATCTTTTTAAAGTCCAGGGGCAGTTTGGGTATTGCGGCGGAGATCTGAAAACCTAGAGGGATTAAAAGAGGATTGAGAGACAAAGAGAAGACACTTTTTGAACGTACGATAGAATTCCAGAGCAGAGAAAGATAGCTTCATCAAGGTTGTGGAAGACGAAGAGATTCAACGGTGGAAACCATTGAAGATCAGAGTTCTCCTACTCTTTTGTAAATGTCTAAACTTTCTGATTTTGGTTTCTTGAATATTATGAGAGGCTAAACCCCCCAATGCCAGGGGGTGTCCCTGATTTGAATTGTAATGACTTTTGAATTCCGTATTTCTTTAATCAAGTATCAGTTTTATGCAATTTGATTGTTTAATGTTTTTATGCCTTCTTTGTCGGAAAAACAAAGATTGATCTACGGTTAACAATTTGTAGGACTACGGTTGTTAAGGTTTTTAAACAATTTGATCTAGTAGTTATCACCTAGGACTAGGGATACCGAAAGGTTATTTGAACATTCTTGATTATTTACATCTTTGGTTTGCAAACCTTTGTTTCTAAGGACTTAGGCAATAGGATTGCAAACCAAAAGGTTTTCCACTAAGGACTTAGGGAAACACCCTTAAGAACAAATAGTTGCATTCTATGAACTTGTTAAAGAGATCTTTTTACAGAGTCATTATAAGGAAGATCAAACACCTACCCTGGCATCACCTCAAATTACATCTAAAAAGTCAAACTTTAATTTCAGCTTATTTTTATTATTTCTTTTATTTGAATTTACTTATTGCATTATAACAAAACACCTATTTGCTCTTTTGTTTAATTGACTTAAATAACTTGTGTTTCCTACGCGATCCTCGTGATCGATACTTGGGGTAAAACCCATTATTACTACATCGGTGAAAATAGTACACTTGCTATTTTTCCGATCAAAACCTAATAAGCCCTATGAAATCCATTGGAGACCTTGATTCATCAGTTTTCTTAAGAGACTGCAAAACCCTAGTTCAGAAGGTCTTTGATTAGGAGAGTGTGCCTTAGGTTCACCATTGAGCCTTGAATCATTGTATGAGTTTGAAAGTGAAATGAGATGGGCAAATTTTGGGGTATGACAGACAGCACGTGGGTTAGGACTACGGAAAATCGATAAAATGAAAAGGGCGTGTATTATGAAGTTGGGTTGGAGGCTGAAACACAATCCATATGATTTGTGGTGTAAGGTGTGTATCACGAACCACGGACTGGCGCCGGGGGGCGGAATATTGCCTCCTGTCAAAGGACAATATCACATATTTGGAAAGGTATACAGGAAGTGGATGATCAGTTAAATGTGACAGGAATATGGAGCACAGGCAATGGACAAAGTATTGACCCGTGGAAAGATCGGTGGCTTACGAATGGAATTATTATCGAAGAGCTAGATGTTGTAATCTCGCCGGTTTTGCTGAGTACTAGGCTATCTGACTTGGTGTTAAATGGTGAATGGAATATGAGTTTGCTCTAAGGATGGTTACCAGATACCATCTTGCTTTTGATCAGAGCACACTTGCCTCCAAAAGTTGAATATGGAAAAGATGAATTTGTTACTCAGGGGGCATGTGCAGGAACCTTTTCTGTCAAAGATATTTATATGGCTATTTGCGATGATAATGCACATAATATGGGAGTCTTATGGACGAAGATTTAGAAGTTGAAGGTACTGGAGCGCGTTCGCTACTTTACTTAGCTGCTGGCCCATGAAAGGCTCCTAACAAACCATTGCAAGAGTCGAATGGGAATGGGTGGAAGTGCTTGTCAAATGTGCGGGGTGGAGGTGGAAATAGTTGTGCATGTGTTTAGAGATTGTCTGTATGCCATGCAAATCTGGTCCAATATCATTCCTTCGGGTATTGCTAACACGTTTTTGCAGGTAGATTTAAGAGATTGGGTCAATCTCAACCTCAAAATTAATAAATGGAGCGAGTTATGGGTAGTTTTGTGTCACAGCTTATGGAATTGGAGGAACAAAGAATGGCACGAAGATGACTTCACGCGACCTGAGCAGGGAGCACAATACATCTGTCGTCGAGTAAAGGAGTATGCTGAAATAAGAAGCCAACAACTACGAGCTAATACGGTGGATAGGAGGGTGGCTATGATAAACTGGAAACCGCCTCGAAGATATTATGTAAAGCTCAATATAGATGACGCGTGCAAAGATATATAACTCTCGGGTTGCGGTGAAATTATTCGGGATTCCAATGGAGAATGGGTAGGTGGCTTTCCCAAGTACACGGGTACTAGTTCTGCATTTATTGCGGAATTATGGGGGGTGTTCGAAGGCCTCAAGTATACGCTCCACTTGGGAAGAAGGAAAGTGGAGCTTAATGTTGATTCAATAGCGGTGGTTGATGTTATTCTAAAAGGTGCGTCGACTAGTTACGAAGGTCGTGCACTGATTCGACAGATTACTAGACTAATTGGAATGCATGAGGATGTGGAAGTTAGCCATACTTTTTGAGAAGCAAACAAGTGTGTCGATGCGCTAGCTAACGAGGACTGCAAGATACACGACAATTGTATTTATTATTGTGTTGCTCCAGAGTTTCTCCGTTTTTGTTTAGAGGATGATTCGTTAGGAGTTTCCATCCCTAGATAGATTCCAGTGTAGTTTCTTTCCTTGGGCTTCAGCCCTCTTTATTTCCAAAAAAAAAGTTTTTTTAACTCATTATTGTAATGAATAAAAGAAATTTCAACATTTAAATAAATTTTTTTATTTAATTTCATGATGAAATATCTATATTAAAGTTACAATTTGAAAAATAAATTATAAATACATAGAGACTAAAAAAATATAAACGTTGTTTTTTTTAACTCATTATTATTAATAATAAAAGGAACTTACAATTTGAAATAAAAAAAATTAAACTCACTCCATTATTTTAGCTCTCTCAAACTATAATTATATAATATTTTTCTCCTCTCAAATTATGATACTCTCTTTATTAGGTTTGAGTTCCCTTCTTATTTGGAGAAAAATTCAAATATGAATAGTTCATTTGTCTCACTTATTTAAGTGGAGAGTGTCAATTTATAGTTAAAAAAAAAAAGAAAATTTCTTTTTTACTTAGCAGTGGTGAAAAAAATCCATGAAAACCTCAAAATATCCTTCGGAGACGCATCTCCGAACGCACCTCATACCAAATTTTAGGGCGTTTCAGAGACGCGTCTCTGAAAACACTCTGTTTTCATTTGAACATTAAATTTAAACATTCAGGGGTATTTTTCGTAGATCTATTTCCGAAATAATTCGGTATATACCACCTTGCTGATGAGCTATTTCATTCTCCTCTTTTCACTCCACAACTAAAAACCCTCCAAAAAAAATTCATCCATTCTCAATCCATTTTTTGGCTTCAAACCAAATTTTAAGTGTTTTATCATGTCAAAGAACAACTGTGATAGAACAGTCTTTCAAAGTTAGCATTCTATACTAACAATTGGTTCTTAACATATCCCAAGCGGGGTTGAATTTTATCTTTTATGAAGCGATGCATGCAGAAACAATGGAGCTGAATAGTTCGAAGTGTGGATGTACAATTAGGAAAACTTACGGGCTTCCATGTGCTCGTATCTTGTCTAAAAAAATGAAGCTAAATATCCCCATACGCATGGACGAGGTCTACTCTCATTGGAAAAACTATGATTTGATGACTACGGTTCGAATATGGATGGTACGTCGAGTATAATCGTCGCAACCGACTTGGAAGTGATCATGGATATATTTTCTACAGCGTATGACACTATATGATTACACATTAAAGAACAGTTAAGGAAAATCGCTTTCTAGAAATCACTGATTTGAAACCTCCTTCGCATCAGGTAAAAACCCAAGGTACCCCAAAAAAGGTGAAAACTACACAAGATGACCGTTCAACAAAGCGAACTACGTAATACCATGAAGTTGTTGATTCACATTTCCCAGATTCTCCAACCCCGAAATCCCAAACAAGTGTTTTCAAGAGAGCTCGCATTTCCAAACCACCTCGTACACCTCCGAGTTAGAAACCACCAATTCCACCACCGATTATTCATATTGATGAGATACCGCTTTTTATCCACCAACACATTGAAAGGATTGTAGATGTGACGGTGATGATAATTGTGGGTTTCGGGCCATCTCCAATTTACTTGGTAAAGTAGGAGAGAATCACACTCTTGTGCGACGAACACTTATTTTGGAGTTGGTGGAAAATAGGGAAGCTTACACACAATTATATGGGAATAAGTTGTTTGTGCTAGGACGGACCGATTTAGACATCTTGGTTGCAGTACAACTAACCGAGTTGAATATGCACATTGTAGCAACCTGTCCTAAAAATAAAGATTTAGAGTCGCCACCTATTCTACCAGGGCGAATAGGAAACCCTACGCAGTTAAGAGATCGGGGTAAGATTATTATAATCAGGTCGAGGGAAGGTGTTAGGCACCCTCAACCCGTTCCTAAGGTTTGCATTGTAAAGGTAAAGGTTTATGGCTAAAAGTTAAGGTTTAATAGCTAAGAAAAGGAACAGGGGAAAAAGTGAGATTTTGGGGAGGGGGACTCGCCTTGTTGCCAAGTGCCTACGTATCTCCTTAGGGAGAATTAGAGTCAACGTAGTTCGGGGACAGGGTTGTACGCCTTTGGATTTGATATGATATGGTTTGAAGGCTTTTTGAATGGCCTATCGTAGTTTTGAATTTTGTGGTTTCCAAGGCATTTTGAGTTGCCTTGTCGAAAAGGATGAAAATCCATAGTTTGATTTGAAGTGTTTTTCATGTTTTAGATTTGGGCGTACAACCCTGGTTTGATATGTCACCGTTAGATGCGATGATCAATAGATTTGATCATTATAGTTAACGGATTAAATAATGTATTGCTGGTTACTCTGACCGATAGATTCGATCGTCACGAGCAGCAAATAAAATGTATTTTAAATTTGTAATTAAATTATGGGTTTTATCATTGCCTCTCATAACCAATAAATTTGATTATTACACGACAACGAATTCAATTATTTAGTTTTATTACTTTATCTCTCGTCATTTGCGACTAATAGATTTAGTCGGATCGAGGAGAGAATTAGTTGAGAATTAATTTAATTAGAATTAATAATAAATTTATTATATTAAATTTATTTCTCGCCAATGCGACTAATAGATATAGTCGGATAGAGGAGAAAATTAATTGAAGGTTAATGTTTCGCCAAATGGGCAGTGGATTGGGCAATCCCTAATGCATATAGCCTTTCTAGGTTTTTTTGTGATTTTTGTAATTAAAATAATTAAATCAATTAAATCGAATAGTCGAAATAATCGAATAATCAGGAGAAACCCTCAACCCTAGTCATTATCCTAATCCTATTTTATTATCTTAATCCTAATTTAAGCAAATTAATTAAAAAACTAATATTTAATATTTAATCTAAATATAAAAATAAAATAGATAAATAATATAGAAGAACCTGGCTTCAATCCTTTGTGGGAGCTTTGGAAGGTGCATGGTGGACATGCATGTGGTGTACGTTAGATTTGGACCATAGGAGATCCAATGGTGCATAGCTGAGGATGTATCACAGTTTTGTGTTGAAGTAACACGCTGGAACATGAAGGGAATAATGACCAAAATATAATATGGACCCAGGGATCGAACCCATGTTTTAGTAGTGACTTGAAGATCCCTTTTACCAACCAGGCTGTGCATTTAAGTCATTATAACAATGCATTGAATAAAATAAAAAAGGAACCTGGGTGGATTGCTGGATTAGTCAAAGAATTACAGACGTGGGACCCATTAATTTACGCACGAACCAATCCGGTGAGGAGAGATGGTCTTCAACGGCTGACCCTCCAATCTGAATCCTACGCGTGTGGTGAGAAGTCAAAGACTTCTGGACATCCATTAAAACGGAGCCGCGTGGCTTCCTTCCTTCTCCCTTATCTTCGTCAACCTTCAGCACCCACTTTCCTGCGGATTTATCCGCGTACTCTCCTGCGGATTTAGCTGCGACCAATCCTTCGAATTCTGAAACAAATTAAAACTCTAAAAATAAGCGTTAGTCAAGTAATACCAGCACCCAGATCCCTCATATGGCACACCACGGTGGCAGTAGCGGCTTTGTTTCGATCGGAAAAGGCTTTGAAGGGGGTCTTCGAAGATCACCTTCCTTGAGCCCCAATCATGGCAAGTCTTTGGATCTGCATTATACCCTCTTGCAAACAGTTCTAAACACCTCTAAACTTCACCCTGAACTTGAATACACGATTAGATTCGTTTGCAATATGATATATCACGAGTTATGAATTTCAAAAGTATGAATGAATATGAACCACATGGAGACTCGTGTTCTCACCTCATGAGACCTTAAGAATGGCGTGCACTCACCTTGTCTTACCTCCAGAGTGTAATGAGATTGTCATTTGGCCTTGAAAGCGCGTCTAATGAAGAACACCAATTTTCCTTCTTTCTTTGATTTTTTTCACTTATGAGCCCTTGCCTCTTGGACCCAATTTTTCGTCCCCCCTTTCCCCTGCTGATATTTTAGAATATATATGGAGTCTTTAGGGTTAGGTTTTGTGTCAATAACATCTTGCATTTATGAAAATATTTGATTGAAAAATCAACATGCAATCTTTCCAAAATTGGCTCTTTTCTTGCCCTTGAAGCTTGTGCACGAAATTGACATGTTTTATGGGCTATCTTGGACCTCAAGATAAGTGAAAGCAAAGCCCATATACAATTGTTCCTTGTTTTCATATTTTGTTTAATTTAATTTGTATTTAAATGGAAATAATTCCAAAATAAATAAAATAAAATAGAAAGGGGCGTGCTATTGAGTATAGAGACCATAGATGGGCTTATGAATAAGTTTAGAACAAAAGAACTTGGGCCCATTTGGAAGAAAATTGATTTTGACAAGCATTTCTCTTCGTGCACCTCTTCAAAATTGTTCGACTTCCGCAACTTGTATCTTGGTCAATCTTTATCATCTTGAGATGTTCTTAGACTTTTTAGAAAGCTCAAAGAGTCTTCTAAACACTCCTTTTGGACTCATCTTCATTGAAGCTTCCATGCTCAAGTTATGAGCTTTGACCCAAAAGGTGTTTTTGTTGACCTTTTTGGAGGACCTATAATCTTTTGCACCATATCTCCCAAATGAAGCATTTCTGGCCTTGGCTTGTGAGAGACAAAGTTGTAGGGAATCAAATTTCCTTCAAAATAGGCTTTGGATGGGAAACATTTGATGCTCCATGTGAAAGTTATGACCAGTCAAAGTTGAGTTGACTTTCTCCTATAAAAGCCCTAATTTGAACCTTTGCATTTGTTCATTTCTGATTTTTTATTGATGGATCATGGCCAAACTTTGATCAAATTATGGATATGGCCTCAAATACTTAATGTTCACCAAAAGTCAGGAGTTTTGACTGTACTTTGCCCATAGTTGACTTTTAGGTCAAACTAGTCGACTGTGGATCATCTGAGCATTTGAATGAGAAATCCTTGGGATTGAAGCTTGATAATTGACATGGAGATACCTTAATTTAAGAGGCCCTCGATTAGGAGAATGTTGTTTGACTAAACCCTTGAACTTTGAACCCTTAAAGATGAAAAGAGGAGGGCAAATTTTGGGGTATGACACACATGCGGCGTTGAAGAAATGGTTGGGTGAGAGCAAGGGGGATTTGTGTAGGGAATGGGACACCGTGAACCAAATGCTTCAAAATCAACATAATGAAATTCAAACAACATTTGGTTGGAGAAAGATGGTTGCGGAGCACCGATTTAAGGGAAAAAATATATTCTTGCAATTGATTTACAACATATCCCGTGCGGGATTGAATTTTATTTTTCATGAAGCGAAGCGGGCGGAGACAACGGGTCCGGATAGTTCAAAATGTGGGTGCACAATTAGAAAAACATATGGGCTTCCATATGCTTGTATACTTTCTAAAAAGATGAAGTTGAATTCCCCGATACGCATGGATGAAGTAATTGACAATTGGAAAAAGCTTCGTTTTGATGATTTCGAGCCGGCGAAAGAGGGTGAATCCAAAATTACAATCTCCGACGAGTTGGAAGAGATAATGGGTAAGTTTTCTAAAGCGGGTGACACCATGAAATTGCATATAAAGGAACAATTGCCAAAAAATGTGTTTTCGGAGACCACCGATTTGAATCCTCCATCTTAACCGGTTAAAACCAAAGGTGCGCCTAAAAAGCTGAAAACTACCTAAGACGACACATCAACTAAACGATATCTTCTTATTTTGAACATGTTAATGCTTTGATCCCCGATTCACCCACACCAAATTCCAAGTGTAGTGCTAACAACGGAGCAAGTATTTCGAAGCCGCCGCACACACCTCCGATCAAAAAACCTCTGATGATCTACATTAATGAGATGTCGCTTTTTATGCATATATATTGATAATATAGTTGATGTTGGCACCAACAGTAATTGTGGGTATCGAGCCATTGCCGGTTTGCTCCGAAGAAGAGAAGAAAATCACACTCTTATTCGACAGGCACTTATTTCGGAGTTGACTTCCCATAGGGACATATACGGACGACTTTATGGAAATCAATAAAACTTTGATAAAGTTCATGTCTCCCTTGTTCCATCACTAACCGCTCACGCACCGATTTCAAAGTGGATGTCATTCCCCGAGATGGGCCATCTTAAAGGAAGTGCGTACGACCGGGTGTGTGTCGATTTGACGAGATTTGGATTTTCGGGGACATTTTTTCCGCTTCATAGTCTCCCACCTTTGGACGCGTCCACTTTGTGCAAGTTTTTTTGAAACCCGGGTGTCCCATTCCGGCTACCTCTTGTCAGTGGACGACACATCTTACAAAAGAGACGGAAGTTTGGCCGGATCCTTTTTTTGAAATAATGGCGGAGTTTGAACAAATGATGAAGCAAGAGTGAGAGGAAAATAGAGAGAGGTCGAAGAACTTACCGGTTTTAGATTTAAGCGCCGACGGATTGATCAGTGCATTTTTATGCACGTCCTTCCGTGTTTTTACTCAAGCATTTCCCTGGTTTGTTTTGATTGTTTTTATGTTTTAATGTGTTTTCATAATTTATTTTATTTTTACCTTTATTTGTTTTTCGTATTTAATTTTTCAGCTTTAGCAGCTTTCGCGAGAAAAATCATAACTGGAGCTTGGAGTATCAGATTGAGGCGTGCTACCAATCGTTGGAAAGCTAAGAGAAAGAGCTACGCCTTTCATGAGGCGTGCTACCATGGAGAACTAATCCTTTCGAGTTGATCTTCCGTATTCAGGTTCCAAAACTATGAGATTATTATAATTTTGCAATATAATTCCTATTCCTTCAATTATATGTTGGGTTTATCTTTTGCTTAATCAGATTATTCACAAGGTGTATTTTTTGGTTCGATTGATTTACGTTTCCCAATATACATGTGTGTTATCGTTGCTTAATCGTTAATCCGCTTATTGCTTAACTGAATGCTTAATTCGGCAAACGGGAAATATAATTCATATAATATTGTTGCGCTTGTCAATTATATTATAATCGAATAGGAATGGATTCCGCTTAGGATAGTGATCTTATAGTAATCGATGATAGGTAGGAATCGAATCGGTAGATTGACTTATCCCATAATTACTTATTTTCACAACAGCTTATTTTTAGAATCACTTATTTTAAGCACTTTTTCTTAATCAGAAACCAAACCACCCCCCCCCCCCCCCCCCAATTTTGATTTCGGTTAGTAAACTCAAGAATCCTTGTGAGAACGATAATTCGAGTTAATTTATTGTTGTACTACGTTTTTGAAAAACTACTCGTTTTGATCCGTGCGTGATAGCGGGCCACGGATCGTTCGGGGCATTTTAGATTATACCGAATCTTTTTTATTTGTAATGACCAGATGTGTGTCATTTTTTTGTATGTATTGTCATCTAGAATGTAAAATCAAACCGATTCAATACATATATAATATACCTATATTTAGTGTTGTCAATGTTTATGTCATTCTCATTTACTTGTTGTCATTTGGTTCTATTTGTGAAATTTCACAAAACAGACTGCACACAACAAAATGTATTTTTTCTATTCTGTTTCCGTAAAGTTCGGAAGTGCACTTTCGAAATTTTAATGCTTCAGGGCTTATTTCGGAAATGCGTTTCCAAAACATCCACTGATTGCAAGATAAGGTTTGTTGGGTCATTAGTACTCCAAGAAGTCTATAAATAATGAACCTATACGTTTTCATCAACATCAAGCCACAAACAGCAAGACACAAACCTACCCCCACCTTGCTTTTGTATACTTCAGCAGTGGTTATCCGATGCTGTTCCAATTTAGGTTCTCACGCGACACGCCATTCGCGGAATTGATATCGTCGCTTAACTCTCTCTTGCAATACCCGAAAAATAGGAAGGTTGTCAAGCTTGAGTATCGCTCGCCTTCGCTTAACGACGAGGGAGACGTCCAGTTCACCCCATTTAAAGTCAAGAACGACGAAGATTTAGTGGTTTTGTGGACAACTTTCGACCGATTTTCTTAAAAGGGTCCGATCGAGTTGGATGTTGACTCATCCTCAACTACCCGTGTTTAACAATATGTAACTTTAATTTCATGTTGATCTATCTTTGTAATTTCGATTATTTATGATAAATCAAAGCATTGTTCGTTTGTTTTTTGTTTTCTGCATCAGGCAATATTTGCGAAGTGCATATCCGAAAAGGGTGTTTTCGGAAGTGCATCTCCGAAAACACCTTTTTTCTGAAAAAAAATTATGATTTCGGAGATGCACTTCCGAAAACACCTTATTTTTAGAAAAAAAGGTGTTTTCGAAAATGCATCTCCGAAATCATCTTTTTTACTTTAGAAAAAGGTATTTTCGGAGATGCAGTTTCGAAATATAGGGATGTTTTAAGAATTTCGCGCGGGTTTCTAAGAAGGTTTGGGGGTGGATAAAGAAATTGTCTCTGAAGTTTATTATATTTTTTTCTTGGACCTGCAACCTTAAGCCCAGATCCGAATTAGCCTTAAGCCCAAGTTTTGTTTCCACCATCAAAACCCAATCTGTTTCTCTATGCATCATCATTCCACCGTGACACCCCCTCTCCTAGGACTTCACTTGTTTTGGGCTCATCCTTTTCAGCCCAACTGATTTCCTTAAAGTCCCTGTTCTTGTTCTATTCTATAATTTGTGTGTTTTAATTTAATTTCATATTAAATATGCTAGAATTTTAATTAGTTAGATTTTCTTCTTTTTCATTCAAAAATATAAAAATATGTTTTAATTAGATTATTTAGACTTTTATTTCTATATTAAAAATACCAAAAATATTAGATATATTAGTCTTTCAATCCCAAACTATAGGTCCATTGTACATAAAAATATTAGGATTTAGAATACCCCCATTCATAATACAACTGGGTTTCTTTTTTCTCTTTTCAACCTTTAAAACGCGTAATAATTTCAAACTCTTAAAAAGGTAGAGAAGGGTGAGCATCCTTGCATTGAGATTTAATTCATCATTATCTACATCGAAAAACACCCAACAAAACACATAAAACACTTAATAAATTTCAAACTTTTAAAAAGTAGAGAAAGGTGAGTATCTTTGTATTGGGATTTAATTCATCATTATCTACATAAAAAAACACTCAACCAATTTTCTCTCTTCTCCCTCGCCTTCAGGGCTTTGTTTCCCTTAAAAGGACATATTACTTCCTTTCGATCACAGATAGGTAACACATAAGACTCCACTCAACGAGCAAATATCCTAATGCTAGAATGCGAATGTAATTTCGTTCACTAAAAAACACAAATAAACTAAAAATACTGAGCCTAACTACGACACTCTGATTCTTGAAAGGGACACGTAGGCATTGGGTCATGGGGCTTGAACGAGCATAATTTTGTAAATATTTCCTTCTTTTCCCCGTATTTTCTTTTATCTTCTTTTTTGCAGTTTTCCTTAGCACTAAACTTTAGACTCTTAGATAACACATCCTTAGATTAAAAGCAAGCATGAGTGGATCCTGTGGAGTACAACAGATGTGAGGGGTACTGATACCTTCCCTTGCGTAACTGAATTCCTTACCCGATCTTTGGTTGTAAGACCTTTTTCTCATCCTTTCATTCTACAAGCTTTTCTCAATATTTTCCCTTATCTACGAAGATAAATAAAATTCGGTGGCGACTCTGTTTTTTCCGAGCAAATAGTTAGTTTTTTCGCGAGGGTGCGACAACAGGTCCCATTGGGCGTGCCAATTTGGTTACACTGATAACTCGTAAACAATTTCTAGTCCTCCAAAATAGTTATATTCTGGTTGCTCGCAGGATCGATTTGATTGATCCTAGGACCTGATCTAGTTTTTGAAATTTTGATGTTTGCGTTGTATACTTTCTTTGATTGTTTATGGGTAATTTGTAAGTAAAGACATAAAGCTTCAAAAAGGATAAAATAAATGCAGAAACATTAAAGGTCTTGATTTCAAAAGGTAAAGAATAATGAAAGACTTTGGTGAAAATAAAGGTAAACTGGTCAAAAGACTGATAATTAATTAAAATGGTGGTAATTCATACGTACATTTCTCAGCACACTACAAGAAAATAGCATTTTAGCGTCGTCCAAAAGCCCTCGCTAAAGAGCTATAAACCAACGCTACACCATGATAGCGGCGGCTTAGCGCCGGGGTCGGGGTGGACACCCTAGAGATGGAAGCAAAGCACAGTGGAGAGCCGTCGCTAGACTTGATGGCGACTTCAGGAACGCTAAAGGGACGCTATATTTACGAAACCGACGCTAATATAAGATAAATTTTTGTTCAGCGTCGGTTTTTATCGACACTATCTTCCACTAAGTGTCAGCTTAATGCTTCACTTAAATATCATCTTCAATGTGTTAGCATCGGTTTTGTGGGACACTCTAGCATTGCCTGTGGGCTAGCGCCGTCCGTTGACGACGCTGTGTAAGTCTGAAATTACCCGTGATAGCGTCACTTATAGCCACCGATAGTTTTTTTGGTTTTTTTTAAATTATAAACCTGTTTAAAACAAATTAATTTGCTACATGAATTAACAGAAATTTGCTTTTAATTTAAACCTATTCATTGATATATTATCACATCAAAATTCTAACACAAGATAACAAACTTGTGTAAATCCAAGATATTGCTAAATTAAATAAGATGTCAAATTTAAATCAAAATTTATATTGACTCAAAATATCATACTTGTGCCCATCCATAATATTGCTACATAAAGATTCAAAGTTACATCAAAATAACACAAAATATCAAGCTTGTGAAGTTATAGGATGATGTTTTAATTTTATTGTTTTTTTACTTTATTAATATATAATATTAGTTTTATTTAATAATTTAATTTAATTTGATTTTGATTTATTTTTAATAATTTAGTAAATTTATTCTATTTTATCATTTATATTATTGGTTTTATTATATAAATTGGAGTTTAGTATAGCTTTGATTTTAGTTTATTAATTTTTAAACTTTATTTTATGAAATATGTTTTTCTAGTTTATAGTTTAAATTTCTATATTTTGTTGTTATTATAAATAATTTAAAATAATTATAAATAATTAAAACAATAAAAAAAAGTAAATTTGTGGAGAAAAAAACATTTAGGACCAAAGGTAGCGTCGGTCAAGACAACTACTACTAAATAAATAAATATTTAATAAATAAGGAGGCAAAAAAAATTGATGGGGAGAAATTAAATTTTTTTCTCACCATCTTTAGTGTCGACTACAACCGCCGCTGTTCTTAAATAAATAAATATTTACAATATAATAAATAGGGAGGCAAACGAAACTGGTGAAAAGACTGATAATTAATTAAAATGGTGGTAATTCATGCGTACGTTTCTCAGCACTCGTTTTTCGATACACTTTGATACTTTGAGTATAATTGAGGATTTGTACAGATTTGAGCACACTAAAATCTAACGCTAAAATTCTAATTTATACTAATTCGACCCTAACAATCATTTTCTAATGGAATGCCACATTATTCGTTTTCATGTTCCTCGATCTCTAAGGCCTCCATGCGTTTTTTTATAAGACCAATCATTTGAATTTGAATCTTCTTCCGTTCGAGGCGCCAAAATCAATTAACGTGACCGTCAAAGCTTATTCTAAAAAGCTCCAGCATATTATAAGTCTTTATCTTCGTCTTTGAGGATACCCTCTTCGATAGTAACTTCACAAGATAAAAACCTCTTCAAATGTTTGATATTTCTAATAGCCTTCATGAGCTAGATTTTGCATCTTTTCTTCAATAATTTTCACCTTCATTTACCTGTCGAAATTCCTAGCTAACACAATGTCAAATAGTTCTTTTCCGAAATATCAAGAGCCCCAAAATTCAATTTCGTAAGATTTGACATACTTACTTCTATCATAACAAATACGAAATATTAAGTATTATATATTATAATGAGACCATTATCATAAAGTTAATATTACATGTTTATATTAAAAATAACACTTTTCTAAATTTCAATATTTAAAATAACACAATAATAAATATAAGAATTTATAAATTCCGGTATTTTAAAATAACAACTAATAATCTAGAGTGTTAACTTTAACAGAGAAAAAATTTCAACTTCCTTACTTATGAGGAAATAAAATTTCTTGTTCCATCTTAAACGAAAAATTGCAAATGAAGCGTTACAAGTTCTTCAGAAACTATACAATGTTATTTTGCTATCTTTCGGGGATGTTTTCCTTTATAAATTCTTCAGAAACTATATAAATGATTTGTTTCAAGCAATTATCTAAAAATTATAATTATCTTTCTGGGATGCGTTAAAATTATTTGTGTCATTCTTATGGAATGACAATCTCTTGACAACTTTTTAAAATTACAAAAAGTCATCAATAATAATATATTTTTCTAATATTAAACAAAGGCTGAATAAATTATATACCTGAATAAATTAATTTTGTGCGACTTTATCATGATTATAAAACCAATCTCTATTATTACAACATATGATTCTAAAATGTTTGAAAAATTGAAACATTATTTCAATTAATTAGAATTAAACAATTAGCTTACACACATGCAAAATTTTAAATCATTGAATTAATAAAATTACTTAGAGTTAATAGTGATTTATCTCCCTGCAATATAGGCGTGTTTTGATTTACCCCCCTTTAATTTTTTTTTTGAATACCCCCTTATAATTTTAGGGTACCCCCTAAACGTGTAAAAATTAGGGTGGTAAATAAAAAAATAACATTTACAGGGGGTACTTTTGCCATAGGGGGCAAAAGACTTAGAATTTTAATATTTCAAGGAAGTTTTTATAAACTTTTTTTTAAAGGGAGTAAATCAAAACACGTCTATATTGCAGGGGGTAAATGACTATTAACCCAATTACTTTATATTGCAGAGTGTTTTTTCTTTCAGAAACATATTTCATAAATATAAAAAAAAATCTCCTCAGGATCATCATCAAGTCATACATATATAATTTAATAAAACATTATTATCATTAATAATTAAAGGTTCTGAAAATATAATTTATACGAGATGGAAGCGAAAAAATCATATTTAAGAGTTTCGTGTTGATAACGTATTATGAAATTATATAAAATAATATGGAGATCAAAGAAACGAAGAGAGAAAGTAATATTGTATTATCTTCTTCAAAAAGTACACTTTACATTGCAATGTGGATCTTATTTATAGGACCCAAGGGAGATAAAAAATCACAACCATTAATAAGAAATAGGAAGATGAAAAAGAAGAATTAGGATGGACATCCACTTTTATTCATAAGAAAAGTAAATTTTTTGTACACTTGCAGGTAAATACATTGTGATTTTTCCAAGGAGAAAATTTACCTACAATTCCTTATATGTTGTTTATGCTATTTGTCGATGAAAATATGACAAGTATACTTTAGCATCATTAAAGGAGTGAAAATAGTAGAAAATTGCATTTGTAAGAGGAAATTATACACTTAAGAAATTGTATAATTTCTAAGCATTCTCATTTTTTTAATGACAAAATGAACATCTTCTTATAATGAATAGGTTCACTTGCTTCCCATTTCTTTAAGGAATGAACTACTCTTTGTGAGCTCACGTACTGGTTTCTTTGAAATTCTGATAAAAGTATACGTCCATGTACCAGCCAAAGCTCCTAAAATAGGTGAAACCACATAAATCCATATTCCTCTATATTCGTGGTGCATAATAGCTGGACCTAAACTTCTGACTGGATTCATTGATGCTCCTGTGATTGGACTGTCAAATATATTTTGAGTCAAAGAGTTTAACATTTCTCAAGAAAAACATGTAACATCTAAATTTTATTTAAAAATATTCAAAATTTGTTGTACTTAATGATTTATAACATTTAGTAATATCTTAAGATTAATACCCAGCAAACAACACGTTTAGAATAATTGTAGATCCAACTGCAAGTCCAGCCAATTCACCGACCTGAAGAAATAAACAAAATTACAAAAATTTAAACAAAAGTGGCCGATTTTCATAGACCAACTACTTATTTAAAGTTTTTTACTTTTAATATTATAAACATCGTCGAATCCTTTCTTAAGTAAAAGCTTACCGCTCTGTCATCGGTGGCAACTCCTGAAATGATGAACATAAGATAGAAAGTAATTATAAATTCGATGATAAGAGCTTGGAGGTTAGATCCGGCTGGAAGTGTTCCCACAAAGCGGTTTTCTTTGCCAGTAAATATAAGTTTGAGAGCCCCACTTGCAAGTAGTGACCCAACGAGTTGAGCAATTATATATGGTGGTACCTGCATATCAAAATCAAATTAAAATTAATAGTTAAATTTTTTTTATTTAAAAAAATACTCTCTTGTAAAGACTTTGTTTACTAATTCACCTGCACTAATGGAAATCTTTTGGTAGATGCATGAGCAATTGTGACAGCAGGATTAAAATGAGCACCAGAGATATGACCAAGAGAATATACCAATACCACAACACAAAGTCCCCAAACAATTGCAATTCCAGGAAGTGTTACTGCATTATCATTGTTAAGATTTGTAACTACAGAACCACATCCAACAAATATTAAGAAGAATGTTCCCACCACCTCGGCTACCAACTATATTCAACAATAAACACAATCATTATATAATTTTAATTAATATATTATGTACAACAATTTAACTTTTTAAACATCATAAAATCACCTTCTGCAAAAGAGGAACAGGATCTTCAATGCTTGAGTTATCACACATTTTTATTGCATCATCGTTTCCATTTAAAACTACCTTGATGTTTTCATTGCAAGTTGAATTATCACCCTCCATGTTTGATAAAAATTAATAAAGAATAAACTTAAGAAGATAACTTATATTAAATAAGTTTGCTTTGCTTATCGGAATAAAAATGATGAATGAAGAATTGAGATAGAACACCACCAATTTATAGGGCTTAAAGTTACTTAATGTTTAATGATATGGTTGACAGGATATATATGCTTTTAATTTGATAAAATGAGTTGGCAAAACAAAATCTAAAGATAGATATTGGGCTTTAAATAAATTTTGTTAATTTGATAAAGTTAGACCTGAATTAAATAACAAAATTCCAACTATATAAAATGCAATGCAATATATTTTCTTTTATTAAGATACTTTTGACAATACTCTTTACAACCCCGAAAGAAAAAAAAACTATTCACAACCCACATATTAGTTGCGAGTCTTTTACACATTTAAGGTTTAATTTATCATCATTATTATTATTATTATTATTATTATTATTATTATTATTATTATTATTATTATTATTATTATTATCATTATTATTATTATTATTGTTATTATTATTATTATTTATATATTTGAAATAATATACCTCTCAAAAATTTCCAATGCAAACCTTCTTTCATGTTGACATAATTTGAAACAAAATACCTCTATCACTACAAAAAAATATCCTTAAATGTATTTTACCTAGAATCTAAATTTATCGAAGTAATACATTAATTCTATACATATGACTAATTGATATGTAACCACATATTTGTTACGTTTTTGTTTGTTTTACAAATTCTCTAGAATTTCATTGGTTTTTATTTTTATCTTATTTATTGTGTGATTTTTTATAGTAATAAAGATGATTTATTAAAATTTATTTGATTTCATGATGAAATATCTATATTTCAATTACAATTTGAAAAATAATTTAAAACTAAATAAAGGCTACAGAAAAATTAAGTTTTTTTAACTCATTATTGTTATGAATAAAAGAACTTTCAACATTTAAATAGAAAAATTTATTTGATTTCATGATGAAATATCTATATTAAAGTTACAATTTGAAAAATATATTATAACTAAATAGAGACTAAATAAAAATAAACGTTGTTTTTTAACTCATTATTATTAATAATAAAAAGAACTTACAAATTGAAATAAAAAAAATTAAACTCACTCTATTATTTGAGCTCTCTCAAACTAAAATTATATAATATTTTTCTCTTCTTAAATTATGATACTCTCTTTATTAGACTTGAGTTCCATTCTTATGTGGAGAAAAATTCAAATATAAATAGTTCATTTGTCTCACTTATTTAAGTGGAGAGTGCCAATTTATAGTTAAAATGAAGAAAATTTCTTTTTTAACTTAGCAGTGGTGAAAAAAATCCATAAAAACTCAAAATATCCTTCAGAAACGCATCTCCTAACGCACCTCATACCAAATTTTAAGGCGTTTCAGAGATGCGTCTCTGAAAACACTCTGTTTTCATTTGAACATTAAATTTAAATATTCAGGGGTATTTTTCGTAGATGTATTTCTGAAATAATTCGGTATATACCACCTTGCTGATGAACTATTTCATTCCCCTCTTTTCACTCCACAACTAAAAACCCTCCAAAAAATTCATCCATTCTCAATCTATTTTTTGGCTTCAAACAAATTTCAAGTGTTTTATCATGTCAAAGCTGAAGGAGTGAAAAACACTTAGAAAGGGGGGGGGGGATTGAATAAGGGTTGTTTCTAAAAAAGACAGATAAAAAATAATCACACAGTTATTTTTATCCTGGTTCGTTGTTAATCAAACTACTCCAGTCCACCCCTGACATAGTGATTTACCTCAACTGAGGATTTAATGCACTAATCAATCTTGATTACAATCGTTTTCCACTTAGACAACTTCTAAGTCTTCTAGAGTATACAGATCACAACTTGATCACTCTAGGAAATTCCTTTTACAAAAGTAAACAATATTACAAAAGTTTAATGTGCTTCTTAATAAGCTATAATCACCAAGTGATTTTTCTCTCAAGACTAAGTTCTAAACACTCACTAAGATAATACAATTTGTGAGGTTGAAGATGAAGTTCTTTTCTGTTTTTGTGTGATAGCGTTTTGGCAGCGTAATGGTACTTGGAGCGAGAGTTGTTAGCTGCTTCAGCATCAGAACTTCTCTTATATAGGCAGTGAGAAATGTGACCGTTGAGTATCATTTAATGCTTTGCATGAATAGTACACTACTGCATTTAATGTTTCACTCTTTTGTCAACTACCTCGAGCCATGCTTCAACTACTTTTGCTGACTTTGCCTTTTGTAGCTTCTAACGTTCCTTTTGTCAGTCAGACAGATTTGACGTTTTAGCCTTTTCATCTTGTACTTGCTTCTGGACTCAGACTATTAGAATAACGTTTAAATATCAGAGTCTTCAGCGTTGGTGCAGATGCAACTTCAGTAATCAGACTTTGGAAGTGCTTTGTAGCATGATACCATCAGATCTTCAGAGCCTTGCTTCTGATTGCCATCTTCTGATGCTTTCCAGATCATGTTCTGATTTTCTCAAGACCATCTTCTAATGTCTTCCAGACCATGTTCTGACGAAGTCATCCAGATCTTCTAGGCCCGAACTTCTGAATGCGGATTTTGTGCATATTCTCTTAGACTTTTCCTGAAATGGAAAACGTGAATAATTAGAGTACCACATTGTCTTATACAAAATTCATATATAATGTTATCATCAAAACTAGAAATATTGATCAGAACATTTCATGTTCTAACAAAATCACAACCATGGTAGAACATTATTTCAAAGTTAACATTCTATACTCACAATTGGTTCTTAACATATCCCAACCGGGGTTGAATTTTCTCTTTTATGAAGCGAAGCATGCAGAAACAATGTGGCCGAAGAGTTCGAAGTGTGGATGTACAATTAGGAAAACTAACGGGCTTCCATGTGCTTGTATCTGGTCTAAAAAAATGAAGCTCAATACTCCGATACGCATGGACGAGGTCTACTCTCATTGGAAAAAACTCTGATTTGATGACTACGGTCCGAATATGGATGGTACATCGAGTATAATCGTCGCAACCAACTTGGAAGTGATCATGGATAGATTTTCTACAGCGTATGACACTATGAGATTACACATTAAAAAACAGCTGAGGAAAATCTCCTTTCCAAAAACCACTGATTTTAAACCTCCTTTGCAACAGGTAAAAACCAAAGGTTACCTCAAAAAAGGTGAAAACTAAACAAGATGACCGTTCAACAAAGCAACTACGTCTTACCATGAAGTTGTTGATTCACATTTCCCAGATTCTCCAACCTCGAAATCCCAAACAAGTGTTTTCAAGGGAGCTCGCATTTCCAAACCACCTCGTACACCTCCGGATTCTTTCACCGTTGGATAGAGCTGAAATTTTGTGGGCACATTCACAAATGATGTATCTAACTTTTGACTGTTAAGAATTTGAAAAAAGTCCTGAGCTGAGATATGTGTGTCTCGCATTGGAGCTGCATATTTGGCATATTTTTCAGCTTTTTGATTCTTATTTGTAAGTTAGTTTTACTTTGTGATTTGTGATTGTTATCACTTGTTTGTGAATCACTTTAAAAATCTCTTGTACCTTCAATTGATTATAATGGAGCTATTTTTTTGGTTCGGATGACTCGTGGTTTTTACTCTCATATTGAGGGGTTTCCCATGTTAAATATATAAGTGTTCTTTTCTACGTTTATTTATTTAATTTTCTGTCTTATATTTGTTGTTTATCCTCAAGGTTCCTACAAGTGTGGAGAGTTCTATATCTTTTGCGTATTGTTCTGTATTGTGTCTTAATTTCTCATCAGAGTGTCATCAGATCTCTTCGTTAAGGGCTATTTTACTTGTTTGAATGATGGAGTCAAATACAAAGATGAAGATGGTATTGTTTAATGGTTCTAATTACAATTTATGGAAGGGTAAGAGAAAAACTTACTACTTGTGAAGAAATTGCATTTACCGATTTTTAGTTCCGTAAAGCTGGATTCTGTGTCTGATGAAGAATGGGAGTTTGAACCTCAACATGTATGTGGTTTTATTTGACAATATGTAGAAGATAATTTTTATAATCATATTGCTAATGAGATACATGCAAAAACTTTGTGGGAGAAAATATAGTCATTGCATGCCTCTAAATCAGGGAATAATAAGTTTTTCTTGTTGAGTAGCTTCATAAGTTTGACATATAAGGAGAAGACTTCTATTTCATATCACTTAAGTGATTTTCAAAGGCTCCTTGATTATATGTAAGGAATGGATATTAAATTTGATGATGAATTTTTGGGACTATTTCTATTGCTATCTTTACTAGAGTCTTGGGATACGTTTCGAGTTTCTATTGCAAGTTTTGCTCCTAGAGGTGTTGTTTCTTTAAAAACAACTAAGGGTGATATTCTAAATGAGGAGATGAGAAGGAAGCCACATGTTTCTTCATCTCAATCCAAGGTACTTGTCACTGAAAATATGGGAGAAGTCAGAAAAAGGAATCGAAGGATGGTAGAGAGAATAGTATAAGCAAGTCCAAGCCACGATACAAGAATCTGAAGTATCATTATTGTCATAAAACATGACACGTATAGAAGTATTGTTATTAGTATAAAAGGGATAACAAAGGCAAGAAAGGTAAGTCTAAACAAAGACATCATGATGATCGTGATGATGATGATGATGATGATGATCGTGTTACTACAACTACTATTAGTGATCTTGTTATTCTCCATAATCATGAGTGTGATAATCTTGTATTAGATGAGAGCATGTGGAATGTTGATAGTGGTGATGCATTTCCTGTTACACCAAGGAAGGATTTCTTCACATTTTATACTTCTGATGATTTTAGAATGTTAAATATGGATAATGATGGTGTATCTAAAGTAATTTATATTGGTGATGTTTTCTTACAAACTAACATGGGAATGCAATTGTTGCATAGAGGTGTCAAGCATGCTCCAGATTTTGGTTTTATTTTGATTTTTGTGCATATGCTTGATGATTGTGGTTATGACAATCACTTTGGTTCTGGAGAGTGGAAACTCAACAAAGGTAGCTAGGTTGTGGCTAGAGGAGAGAAGCTTTCAAAATTGTATTGGAGAAAAGCTTTGGTTGCTAGGAACAATGTGAATACTATCGATATGAAAGTATCTTTGTGGCACCGAAGACTTAGTCATATTAGTGAAAAGGGGATGAATATTTTGGCCAAAAGGGGTGTTCTTCCTGGATTAAAGAATGCATATTTAGAGAAATGTTCCAGGAAACAATGGGTTTATGCCTTGGAGACAAAAAACCAAGAATCGGAGAAGTTAAAAGAATTTCATGCTTTGGTAGAGAGGCAGACAGACGAGAAGCTGAAATGTGTTCGTTCTGATAATGATGATGAGTATTATGGACCATTTGATTCCTATTGCAAGTAGTATGGTATTTCACATGAAAATACTCCTCCTAAAACTCCTTAATTGAATGGTTTAGCATAAAGGAATAATTGAACATTGATTAAGATTATAAGGGGTATACGCTCTGAAGCTAAGTCTCCAAATAATTATTGGGATAAGGCTCTTTACATGGAGGTGCACGTTCTTAATATCACTCCTACTGTTGCTTTGAACAGTGAAGTTCCAGACAAAATTTGGTTTTGAAATAATATTAAGTATGATCATTTGAGAGTCTTTGGTTGTAAGGCTTTTATGCATATTCCAAAGGATAAAATATACAAGTTGGATGCAAAATTAAAACAATGTATATTCATCAATGAAATTCGGGCGTAACAAATCCAGATGTCGATAAAGATGTCGAGACATGTGATCTATCAAAAGCAATCAACAAATAATATACACAAAATTATGCCAAACTGAAATATAAAAGACACCAGAAATTGCTTACCAAGTTCGGTGAAATCACACATACTCTGGGGGCATACCAAGCCATCAATGATGTCCACTATCAGCAGTATTAATTCAGAGTTAAACTAGTCTCAAGCTAACCCCTCACTTAATCCCTACCCAATGACCCTTATACCTAGGTCCTCCTTAGACATGGAATATCCCAATCCCAATTCCAATCATTGCAATGATGTTGTACATTTCTCCAGTCCCAGGAGCTGTAGCAACGGCCTAATATCCATATCCTTCTAATCCCAAATATATAAAAGTTTGGAAGACATACTTCCATGAAAATCCCTAGCCAAGAACCTTGACTATGACCACGAACCTGGAGTTACTTCAAAGCCTCCTCCAAGAACAATACTTCTCTTGCCTACAGGCTTCGAGGATCACATAGGTAACCTTCCCATAGGCCGGAAGGTTTACCTAGACAAACCCTAATGACTGCATCTTTTATGCTCGGTGGTTGTCTTGTTTTTCTAGGTTACAAAGTCTTCTATTTATAACATATACTCAACTGGATTTGGGCCTTCAATCACAGCAAATTTGTTGTTCCAATAAAGCAGTAACTTCTGCTACAATTAAGGTCTTCAATCTGTTAGTTTCCAAGAATATCTCTATAATTAGAAACTATATAATCTTCAATATTCTGATTTGATTCGCCGGAATGATTCTTCAAATCTTCATATTGATTCTTCAGACCTATCATATAATATATCACGCCTTTATTTGATTTGCACAACATCCCTGAATATTCTGCAATCTTCTGTTATAATTAAATCACATAGATTTAATTCTTCACTTCAGCTCGGCATGTTGTCGTAACATCCCATGTGACATGTTATCCTAGATGTTGAATTGCTCCAACATAACATGTTCTATCATTTCAGTGGGATTCTTTGTTGTACATGTTGTTCTCATATATTTTTACATACAAGATTTTTTATTTGTTTTACAAAAATTAAGTTAACCCTAAAACCCGAGAACTAACAATCTCCCCCTTTGGCAAATTTTTGGCTAAAAGAAATAAATTATAGATTACAACAACACTGGGAAAAGAAACTTATCTACCAGAGCAGTAGATCTCAGCATTTGAATACAATCAGTCTTCAGTTAAGATGTTAGGGCATCTTATTCAGTATCTTCAGTTTAGAGATCGAGACTACTGTCTTCAGGTTGATTTCTTTCTTCAGCTTTCAGAATTTGTTCCATTGTAGATGAATTTCACTCCCGCTCAACCAAGGAACCAATTCTTCTCACAGAAGATCAATGCTGGCATAAGAGGATCAGCGAAGCCTTCTTTGATCATCAGTACCTAGTCAACCTAGAGCATAAGAGAAAACTTAAGTAGTATCCTCATGCTGCTTAGGGTAACTCAGAACACATGTCACAATGTGTTCATAACTCATGTCACAAGTCACAAAACCAAACCTTAGAGGCAACTTCAGCCTATAACTAGATATGTTTGAACTGTTTCTAGTTATTACAGTTTTCAGACTGAACTTCTGAAGTCCAAACCTTGACCTTTTCTCCCCCTTTTTGGCCAAAAATTTACAAAGAACGCCTTCACAAAGCCAGACCCACTTATTTACTACCCAGATCTGAAAGAACCCCCATGAGAATGGCAGACCCACACACATGTGTGAGTGAATCCTGTTAGCTTTCTATAAATAGCTGGTCCTTTGCTTGTGAGATAAAAACTCTTTGACTATGACACTTTTGGTCAAAGATGGTGCTATTCGAGGAGAGAGTACCACTAATAACAATGTGCAACATCCAACAATCATTTTGAATGCTTTTATTATGCTTGGACTGTTACTTCTGAACCAATCAGTCCCAATACATGCACATGAGAAAACAAAAGCACCTTCTAGACTTTCTTTTAACGAAGCTGGGTGTACAGTCTAAAATATTCCTTTGTTAGGCTCAGTGAAACATGTCATGTACCATGTTCTGACATCCTACCAGACATTGTCTTCAACTTCAAATACTTCTTCTGTAACACAGTTGATGACGCCTTCCAACCCTCTTCATATACTTAGACACCCGACTCTGATGTCTTCAGATTAATTTTTTCAATAGGACTCTAATCTCTTGAAAATTTGAGTCTGATACCTTCTTGCAGAGGATTGCAAAGTCTTTCTTCTTCTGGTAAGATTTTTCCACTTCAATTGTTCCACTGACTCCCCTTATCAAGTACGATCAAGTCCCGGGCTGACCTTAATCACTTGAACATATAGCTTCACTAGAGACAACTCCAGACAGGACAATTTCTAGTTTCAGGGTACTACCTTGAACTAGACACAACACAAGAACTTACAATTGCAGATACACCAATAAGCATAGCTCTCATGGATGACCAAGACATCATGCAATAAAGTCTTGATGATATGATCAAAACAACCTTCAGTTCTTTAAACTCATTATAATTTGCTAACACTAATGACATGTTTGTTAGAACAAGATTTGTTCTGATCAATATTCTTGTTTTGATGATAAAAATATATATGAATTATGTATAAGACAATGTGGTACTCTAATCCTATGCATTTTCCATGTTAGGAAATATATAAGGAGTATGCACAATTCAGTGCTAAGAAGCACTGATTCAGAAGGTTCAGGATTGCAACATCAGAACATGCTCTCGCAAGACATCAAAAGATGGTCAAGCAGAATCAGAACATGGTCTATGAAGCATCAGAAGAACTTAAGATCAGAAGCTGAAGCACTGAAGTTCTTATGGTATCACGCTAAAGCACTTCAAAATCAGAAGACAAGAAGATGCTCTGCACCAAGCTGTAACTCTGATTCTGATTATTCAAACGTATTCACAAAATCATAGATCAGAAGTTAGTACTAGATGACAGGCTACGAAGTCTAATCTCTGAATGATAAAAGGAACGTTAGAATCTACAAAAGGCAAAGTCAGTGAAAGCAGAGAAAAGCATGGCTCGAGATAGTTGACAAAACAGTGAAAACATTAAATGCAAAGCTGTCCAGTCACGCAACGCATTAAATGCAGTTCAACGGTCATCTTCTCAAAATGCCTATAAATATGAAGTTCTGATCAGAAGCAATAAAAAACAACTCTTGCAAGAATACCAAAACGCTGCTGAAATCAAAACATACAAACTTCATCTTTAAGCTCACATTCTTTGTAATATTTAGTGAGTGATAAGCTTAGAACTTAAGAGAAATATCACAGTTGTGATTATAGCTTTCTAAGAAGCATTTGAATACTCTTGTAAACATTTATTTTACATTGATTTGTAAAAGGTTCCTAGAGTGATCAGTGAGATCAGTAGACTCTAGAAGACTTAGAAGTTTCTAAGTGTTAATTTCCTAGAGTGATCAAGGTGTGATCAGTATACTCTAGAAGACTTAGAGTGTTTCTAAGTGGACAACCATTGTAATAAAGATTGATTAGTGGATTAAATCCTCAGTTGAGGTAAATCACTTTAAGGTGGTGGACTGGAGTAGTTTCGTTAACAACGAACCAGGATAAAAATATTGTGTTCATTGTTTTTATCTTAAGAGTTTTTAAAGTCATAATTATTCAAACCCCCCTTTCTAAGTGTTTTTCCATCCTTCAATTGGTGTAACGCCCCAAATTTAATTAATTGGTTAATTAAATTATCGAAGGATTTAATTATGAGATTTAGAAGAAGTTTGAGAATGTATCGGAGTAGTTGGATTTGTCAGTGTGATTTTTAAAGGCGCATTTGAATTATTAAGTTAAAATTTGATTTTAGTCGGTTAGTCGGAGAAATAGTATTAAGAATAATATTATTGTATTGAATTATTTAATTAAGTTGAATTTTGAGGTTGTGTGTTAAATAGCAAATTGGAGGTGTGAAGTTTAAGCCCATTATATATAATAATAATATTATTTTTATTATTGGATTAAGGGAATAAATAAAAAAAGGATGAATTAGGTTTTGTGATATTGCTGTACGAAGAAAGAGGAAAAAGAATGAAGGCACTAGGGTTTGGAAGAAGAAGATACAAGAAGAGCACGAGCCAGAACCAGAAATTGGAGTTTTAGTCGGAGTTAGAGCGGCCGTTAAATCTAAGGTAAGGGTGGGGTTCTTGCTCTATAAATAGGGACATGATGGATTGTATGTGGGTTTGGGGAATTTTATAGTCTCTTTGTGTGATATTGTGTTGAAACCTTGTTGTGAAATTGTTGTCTGGTGTTGTGAATCCTAATAGCTCTGTGATGATTTTGTGGAATTTAATCTGAAATTAATTATGAAATTGTATGAATTATGTTCGGAATAAAACTGGGAACTGTAATTGAAAAATCATTTCGGAAAGACCACTTGGGACGGACGAAGAACCCACATTTAATTGGGGTGACGACCACCAACCTTAAGTGTGCCGAGGGGCATAACCCCAAGTGCAGGCATTTAGATTATTTCATGTTATGTGCTATTTTATTTGCTGTCACGTCACTTTTCTATAGCATTAGTTTTTGATTCTAAGTATGATTATTGTTAATATTTTATTTCTCATATAATATTAGTATCAAATTTAAAAGGAAGGTAGCAGGTGATGTTATTGCTACCTATATATTAGTTAAGCAAGTACCTCTCTCTCTCTCTATATATATATATATATATATATATATATATATATATATATATATATATATATATATATATATATATATATATATGTTGATCTAAGCTAGTTATAAATTAGCATGTGATTTAATCACTAGTTATTCTCTTCACTATCAGTATTTTTATTTTGTACTATTAATTAAACAACTTCAGTTTCTAATGGACTAAATTAATGCCCCTATGTAGAATTAACAAGAGAAAATTTAATCTTAGTAATGAATAAAAGGTATGCTCTAGTTTGGTTCCGCATACAGTGTTTAAAAAAAATGACATTATAGTTTTATTTGGCCATTAGATAGAAAAAAAAACCAGTTAGTAATAATTGTGGTTTGCTTGGTTGTTCGACATATATGTTGGAATGACGAAGTGTGTATATATGAGAAGTGTTTGGTTGTTTACAATATATCAAGATATAAATATATGTGTTAATGTTATATATGTTTGGTTGCTGGAGAAATTGATGCACTGTCTTTCATACATAGCGGTACAGAGTCGGAAATATTAGTAATCCTAGCAGAAATTAATTAACCGAGTAGTATAATTTAGGCGAGTCTGTAATTAATTCGGTATCCGTAAATTGACGACGTTTTAGCGATGTTGTGACGCACTGCATATATGAAATATTGTGAATTTTATGATGTGCATGAAATTAAAGTGGCGAGTAATTATCTTTAATGATTGATATATTTTGGCGATGTAGGCGAATGCCTTTGCGACGTTGTTTTACGATGTTTGTGATTTGTTGCAATTTATCAGTGTCTCATGATTTGCATGTTTTAGCGACGACCTAGATTGGCAAAACAGCGACGAAGGCTTATGCCTGTGTTTGATGCCTCTATTATCTGGCAATTGGCGATGGGGGCTGAAGCCCTGGGTACCACATGCATGATGCATTTGTCGTGTCTCATTCATTTATTTTGTTGCGACGTTGCGTGTGATTTATATGATTTGAATCGAATTGGTTGTGATTGAAATTGAGACGTGAGATATATATTATGACTTGAACCCTAATATACTTTTTATCATGACTTTATTTATATTGTTTGATATCTCACCCTTTGCTTGTTTTCGCCGTTACCTATATATTGGTAACGTGCAGGTGACGCTTGTGAGTGAAGATTTAGTCGCCGTGAGTTGAGTCGGTTGTCGCTCTGATACGTAGCACTCGGGGGGATTGTCATACCCCAATTTTTGACCCTAAGATCACACATCATTTGCATACCAATCATCAATCAAGAAATTTTAACTTAGAGTTCTACCAGTGATGTTGTGCTCAATCCATCTGCAAGGGAATCATCGAGCACCCATGTTTTAGTCTTGTATATATTGTTCTACTAACCAAAATACCAAAAATATTGCCTTGTGCTTTTGTGTGTTTGTGTTTTGTAGGTATCAAGTCAAAACATCCATCAAAAGGAGCATTTTTCAACATTTTCACTATGCAAATCGATTTGCATAAGGTGTAAATCGATTTACACAACTGATTCTGCACCAGATTTGCTTCTTCCATCAGTGCAAATCGATTTGCATAAGACAACAATCGATTTGCATAACTGTTTTTGCCCCAGATTTTGCCTTTTTCAGCAATGTAAATAGATTTGCATAAGGTGCAAATCGATTGCACCAGTGCGAATTTGGAAAAATGAAGGCAAATTTCAGCTTTTGAAAGTGTTGACATCATGTACAAGCATGGTGTGGACCTCCGATTTTTTTAATCCCGGGCCATACCTCTGTTCTGTAGAGATACGTGAACTGACTCTTTTTTATCGCTTAATGCTTTCGCATTTTGAAAATTCACAGAGTCGCCACCGACCTTTTATTTTATCCAATTAAGGAAAGGTTTATAAAAGAAACAGAAAAAAGACCTTTAAGAAATTCTGGGTAAGGGGGTAGGTTATACAAAGGGAAGGTGTTAGCACCCTTTGTATCCATGGTTATCCATGGGCTCTTAAGTTTGCTTAGCTCACTTGTTTTTCGATCACTTTTCAATTGCTCTGAAATTGCTCATATGTGGTTTCAAATACCTTTGTAATTTGAATTTTGTAATGATCCGTGTATGGATGTATACAAAATGCTTGTTTATCTTTCGAAAGATGTTTTGAAAAGAACGTTAACTTTGTAATAACCCGTGTTTAGATGTATACAAAGTATTGTCTTTTGGAAAGTTTTGAAAAAACAACAGTGTATGAGAATTTTTTTTGTTTTGATTTGAGCAAGCAAACTAGGAGATCTACCCTGAGTTGTAAGGTCTTTATCCTATTTCCTTTAAAAATCTATCCTTTCACCGGATATAAACGCAAGGTTCGATTTTGTACTCAAAACAATGGAATTTTGACTTTGATTTTGAAAAGAATGAGAAGGGATTTACCTTAAGAGGTGCAAGTGTGATTGTGATTGGATTCAGATATTTTATCTTTGAAGTTAGTGATCTAACGGTTCAATTTTATCTTTGACATACACGCAGTTTATATTTGCTGGAAAGTAAAATGCGGAAATGTAAAGTGCGGAAAGTAAATCTACGCTATTACATCGATTGTGCAGGAAACGTAAACTAGCCTATTTACATGAATTTGACATCCTATACATTTATCTAGGAATTTAAATTGCAAGGAAAATAAAAAGCCTGTTTTTGGATTTTTTATGATTGATTTTAATTATAATTAATGCATGATTAATTAAATTAAAATGAAAAAAAAAGATGAAAATAGATTTAAACCTAGAAATTAAGTTTAAAATATGTACAAAATATTTGTCAATTAATTTTAAAACAAAACTAATTTTTTTAAGGCATAATTATGTAAATAAAAACATAATTATGTAAATAATTATACAAATAAGTAAAACTTAAAAAGAAAATTATTCAAAATATGTAAAAAATTAGTTTATAATATATAAACAATATTTTATATAAAGAACAAATTTTTTTATGATTTTTTGATTGGTTAGAATAATTAAAAGGCAAATATATAAATATATACTAATTAATTATGCAAAATATTAAAATTTTGAAGAAAAATAAAATATTTTTATTTCAGAAAATAATATATTATTTTAGAAGTCTAAAAATATTTTTTGTGTATTTTTTGGATTTTTAAAACTATTTTTAATTAATTTAACAAAGAAATTAAAATAAAATAGAAAATAAAATAGAAAATAAAAGGATACTGATCCTGTGTGGAAATTTATGAGGGAGTATGATGTGCACGCGTGATTTGGAGCGTTGGATGACTCATTAAATGAAATCAAGTGGTCCAGAAATTGAGGCTCATGGGACACGTTGCACCTGCAAAGCACAGAATTAGAGGAAAATTTAAAAAAGGTACGCGCGCTGCTGAACCAATGAGGGGGAGACACCTCATCGTCTTCAACCTTCAGCCAGGGGTTTTTACAGCGCTTTTATGAAACATGCGCTGTAATTGATGAACCTCAAACCTGCAAAATAGCGAATAGGGGTAAACGTGCAGAGAAATTTGGCGCGAGGATACCATTCAATTCGTCTGATCCATACGAACCTAATGGTGCTATTTAGAACTTGTAATTTGGCCTAATTTTGAAGCTATGAACCCTAAAATGGTAGTTTCGTTTATACGTGTCCAAACTTCAATTAAGTTTCCAGAAATGATCTACACTTCAAACCAAACTTAATAGTATGTCTACATCTTGTTAAACATGTGTGAATAACCAGATGCGAATTGATTTTAGTTTGAACAAATTTGGACCTGTATAGCTCGATTCAGTGAGCTTCAAGGCTTGTAACTGATTGGGATAGTTTCAGTGATGTTCAAAGAAGGTGTATGAATGCTTAGTTTGTATTGAAATGGACTGAAATTACAAATTCGAATTTGAGTTTTCTTTGAATTTTTTTCAAGTGATTACAAGTGTTATGAGCTTATGTATGCTTCTGAACTCGCCTCTTTTTTGTTACTGAACTATGATAGCTTATTTATAAGCATTGAGTGCTTACAATTGAAGCTAAGAAGTGTCTTTAGTTGCCTTTGTTGAAACTTTGGTTTTTTAATATTAAAAACCTTGAATTCTTGACCAAGTCATCTTGCCTTCAATGCACCTGCCTTGCCCTTCAATTCTCTGCAGAAAGATGAAGATTCTTTGAGGTGAGTCATGCTTGATTTGTAAGCTAACCATTATCCATGCATTTTCCTTTTAATTTTATTCTTAAAGTAAGATAAAATCATGCCAAAAATGGATAAAAAAAGGTGTGGGCTTAGTCTTGGTCGTGGGAGGCCCATAACATCATGGAAATGATGTTTGAATGCTGAAAACTTGGCCCCATTTGGAAAAAATACATTTTTGAGCAATGTTGATTTCATGTATTTTCCCAAAATTTAGCCAACTTCAACAAGGTGTAAATCCTTCAATTTTTGTCATATGAAGGAGATCTTGCACTTTTTGGAAACCTCAAAGAGTCCTCTAACCAATTCCTTTGGTCTCATGTCAAAATGATTTTTGATGCTCCTTGTGTGTCCTTTTGAAAAAAGTGTCTTTTTGTTGACTTTGAAAATGACCTGTAATGTCTTTGGTCATATTTTTCAAATGGTGAATCCAATGACCATGGGATCAATGGCATTTGAAAGATAATTGAATTTCATTCAAGATGAGCTTTGGTTTGAATTTTTTGGATGAAGGATGAGAGAGTTATGATCAGTCAAAGTTGAGTTGACTTTTCAGGCAAAAACCCTAATTTTGAATCTTAGAGTTTTGTTGATTTTTGATCTTTCCTTGATGAATTATGATCATCCAATGATCAAATGATGAATCCTTTGACAAAATATGGACTTTGACAAAAAATTTCATTTTTGACTGTCTGTTGACTTTTTTGGTCAAACGGGTCGTCTGTTGACTGTTTGAGCTGCTGACGGTGCGTCTGAGTGAATTGAAGTTTGAAAATTTGTATGATGGTACTTTGAGATATATGGATGTGTATGAAATCCATTTGAGCTCTCAAAAACCTGTTGCTCCTGTAAAAACAAGAAAAACCCTGATTAGGGACTGTTTGTGTAGGAGACAGTTAAACGTACCTGATTTTTTTGTGCAGTGTTGAGTTTCTGCTAATCGCGTGATATTCAGAAGACTTCTAGCATAAAAGATCTTGGAATTTTGAATTGTGAAAGATTGATTTGATTGATGGTACAAAACACTGAGAATTGTACTGCCAGCAGTTTGGCTGTCGACTGACTGTTCAGGTAGCAGTTAGAGTGAAAAATCAACAGTCAAAGTTAATTTACTTTTTTTTTGTTTTTGTTTTATGTGAAAAATGAAAGTTTATTTACATGACTTGTTAAAAAAAACATAGACATAATAAATAACTAATATTTACGGTATGCGGGCAAAATTACCGAAAATAACCCTGAAAATCATTTAATGCACAGAAATAGGAATATTTGACTGGCAGAAAACACACAAAATATTATCTTAGTAATTAAGCAATATTATGACAAATAGTACAACATTTAATACTGACAGTACAAATATTACATACTATATTGAACAGTACGGCGAATAAACGGTACATTTAAGAAATAAGAAATACGGCAAATTTTAAGAATGACGATTAATGACCCATGCTATGAACAATAACATGTAGATGATTGGGAGTGCAACCATTGCAGGTCCACACTCTTCAGGACTATGCAGGCAGAAGAAAGTCATGATCACCGTAGCAATGGTGATGACTGTAAGAAACAGTGTCTCTATCCACTTTGCCATTCTTGTCAGGGAAGAAGAGAAAATATATATGAGGTAGGAATTTGAAAGATGAGTTGGAATTTGATGTGAGATTTTATGGAAGAAAATGAGAGGTATTTATAGAATGGAAAGAAGGATAGAGACGTTGGGGAATGATGTGATTCCGTACAAAAGGAAAATTTGAGTGGAAGTAAGATTTGAAAGAAAGTGGATGATAGTGTTGGAAAAAAGAGAGATTTGATTTTTGAAAAAGAGATTTGAAAAGATTTTTGAAAATAATGGAATATAGTACAAAAACTAGTGGGAAACAAAAGATAATAATAATCTACTTGTTACCAGTACAGTCTGAGTTTCCTGATTCTGCGCCTGCAAAAAGATTTAACTCTGTACCAATTGTGTCAGTACTATTTATCTGTAAATAAATAAATAGCATGTGTGAAGTAATAAACAGTATTTGGCGTTTGCGTAAGAATAAATTCAACTGCAGGCCAATTTACTGTATAAGAAAAATTCTAAAAACTAAGTGTTTCATATGTTAGGATATTTGTTGAAATAATCCATAATTATATGAGACTTTTAATTTTCAGATTGGAGTTTTCTTGAAAAATATGTGGGCAAATTTTGGGGTATAACAGTTGCCCCTATTCAATCTTCTTAAACCTGAAGAGATTGTCTGAAATCTGAAGGTAGAAGATGATTGAATATTTAGATGCCCTGAAAATTTGCACTTACCTTGATCAGAAGAGATGTTGGAAGTTGCATTTGAATGTCGTCTGCGAAATGTTGTTGGCAGATTGAAACATTACCTAAGATGGGCTTTCAGATGCCACCTGGAATATGTGTTGAGGGTTTGCTCATCAGAATGAATCCATTGTTATATCTTGATGAAGGATTTGAAAGTCTTTGTGTTGACTATTTCGGAACCGTCCAAGGTTACGGCTTTAAGTCTTGGAGGATGATTGCTACGAACTTGTCCAAAGTTTTTTTCCTGCTTTAGATTTTGAAAGTTGATCATTGTGGAACCGTTTGAGGTATCAGCTTTAGATCTGCAATGTTAGATCATTCTTGAACCGTCTGAGGTATCGACTTTAGATCTGCAATGTTAGATCGTTCTGGAACCGTCTGAGGTATCGCTTTAGATCTGCAATGTTAGATCGTTTTGGAACCGTCTGAGGTATCGCTTTAGATCTGTGATGCTAGATCGTTTTGGAACCGTCTGAGGTATCGCTTTAGATCTGTGATGTCTGTTTTTTGAGTTGGTAAGTGATCAGAATGAATCTTCGGCTTGATTATATCTGAGAGAACTGTTCATGGAATTCAGGTGAACACTGTATGTGATTGAGAACATCTTTGTTGAAGATATCCGTCTACCTGAAAAATCAAGTTAGTGATATGCAATGTTTATGATGCATGTAAATGTGAGATATTCCCGGAGAAATATGCATGTGATGTTGTGTATGAATATGCGCATGAATATGCGCATGATGCATGATGTATGAATATGAATATGTGATGTATGAATGTGAGATGTCGAGCTTCTATTTGGGAAAATAAATTTCTGCCAGTCATCTGGATATGACTATATTGTGATCGTTGATGATCTTTTGTCTTGTTTGAGTACCCTCGGCTGGGGAAATTCTTTGAGAACCCTGGTACTCTGTTGAAGGATCTTTGAATATCTCTTGGGAATGAAAGGTAGCTGGAAGTTCTGATGCCCTTTCAAATGGGAATGAGGGAGATGTATAATCCTCCGATGCACTATCTGACCAAGTCCGGGTGCGGGGACCACACCTTCTGAAGATAGTAATCTGGAACAACCCTGCTGGGGGATAAGACTTCTTTTGAAGAGAATATCTTTTTGAGGAATTTGCTGAGAGATGCGTTTCTCTTGGGGATTTTCTTCTGATGGGATGATGTCCAGATAATTGGGACATTTCTTGAATGCTATTCCTGTTTTTCCTGGTAAACATCAATCATATTCAAATGCACATGTTCATTCAAAATTATCATTGGGACGTTTACGTATTTAAAACAGTAAAAGTGAAAATGGTGATTTTTGAGCCTAAGCTGCATTGATTTTTGAAAAAGAGCCATGATTGGCTGGTTAGAGCTGGGAGACAACAATCCTAGAAGTAGGAAACTGTCAGAAAGTTTTGGAAAATATTTATGAAGATAAATAGCTATTTGAAAACAATCCAGTCAAGTTTCAACTCTGCTATTGCCAATCTGTCTTCGAGCATCTCATCCCTCACTTGTTGGAAGAAAGTGATTGGACTGATCGGTGTCTTTGAGGTGTTGAATCTTGATGGTGAGTAGGCAGCTGAACGGAACACAGTTGTATGATTCATTCCCTAACTTTTGCCTAGGCTGCCCTTCCAGGTTTTCAGCCTACCGGGATAGTATTTGTTTAGTCTCTAATTTTTGCCTGGACCGCCCTTTCGGGTTTTCAATCCACCGAGACGCTCATTTTTTTTTGCCTAAGTTGCCCTTTCAGGTTTTCAACTTAGCGAGCTGTTTTTTTCTTTTTAAGAGAAGTATTTTTTGACTATGTCCGCATTCACAGGGTGTGGGAAATCCTCGCCATCCATGGTGATAAGCAACATGGCGCCGCCGGAGAATATTTTCTTGATTATGAATGGTCCCTCATAGGTGGGAGTCCATTTGCCTCTGGAATCACCTTGTGGTAAGATGATGCGTTTGACAACCAAGCCACTAGTTTGGTATGCTTGACTTTTGACTTTTTTGTTGAAGGCTTTGATCATACGCTTTTGGTATAGCTGACCATGACAAATAGCTGCGAGCCTTTTCTCATCAATCAAGTTTATCTGGTCCAACCGTGTTTGAATCCAATCGTCTTCGTCTAGATTGGCTTCTTTCATAATCCTTAGGGAAGGAATCTGAATTTCAATTGGAAGAACTGCCTCCATACCATAGACTAAGGAGAATGGAGTTGCCCCTGTTGAAGTACGCGCAGATGTGCGATAACCATGAAGAGCAAAAGGTAACATCTCATGCCAGTCTTTGTAGGTTACTGTCATTTTTTGTATGATTTTCTTGATGTTCTTGTTGGCAGCTTCCACCGCGCCGTTCATCTTTGGTCGATATGGAGAGGAATTATGATGCTTGATCTTGAACTGTGTGCAAAGTTCAGTAATCATTCTGTTGTTTAGATTTGTGCCATTTGTCATACCCTAATTTTTGACCCCCCCTGAGATGACATATCTTCAGGATTTTCATCAAGTCAAAGCAAGTACCCAGAGCAACCTGACATTCAATCGAGGGTGCTCAAAGACAAGAAAACTCAGGCAAAGGATCAATCAATAGGAGGATTAGTCTCTAACACAATCATGAGACTCAAGAGCTTCATTATTTCACCTATGATTGATCAAGACACCCAGTCATCTAAACACAGAATTACTCAGATCCACAGACTAGGGTTTTGAGCCTCATCAAGGACTAAAATCAGGGATCACCTTTGGGAAACCATAAAAAGCCCCAGGGGATCATTCAAATACATCAATCATCTTCAAATAACCCATATGGCAAGATCCACTGGACATCACACCTCAATTCAAAGTCTACAGTCATCATTCTCATCTGGTCGACAATTAGGGTTTTTGACCTAATTCCCCAAGATAGTTGACTTTTTAATCAGGGCATGAATCCAAAACTCAAGACATGATTCAAGAGTCTCTACTACCTCAATATAATCCATTTACATCATTCATTTGAGGAAAAGATCTTGTTCCTACACAAAAGCCCAAAAAATTCACTTTGTCAGGAAAAGTCAACTGTGTGGGATCATCATTGACTTTTAAGGTTTTTGGTCAAAAAATGACTTTCAAAGATCAATATCACCAATATATGGATGTCAAAGTCATTTGACCAAAGAAATTCAAAGAAATTCATCAAGGAGCAAAAAGTCGGGAATTAGGGTTTTTGAGGGCATGGTGAGAACTCAAAATTTCACCTACACAACTCAAAAAACTTCCAACATGAAAGTTGTAGATCTTGCAAAATAAAACAACATCTTACATAAGAACTTTTTTCAAAAGATCAACCATTTAAGGGTTTTGAAAATTTTGAAGTTTTAGGTCATAAACACTTAGAAAATTTTCTAAGTGTTTTAACCTAGTTTTCATCCAACTTTGGGCTCATTTTTCACAAATTTCCCAAATAATTCTGAAGAAGACATAAACTAATGATTTGAAGTAGATATTTAGGGCTTTCCAAATTGTGTTCAACCTTCTCCAAATTCAATTTGAGCTAAGAGTTATGCTTGTTCAAAGTTGGCCTCATGAAGTAAAATTATAGGTCATGCATCATTTTTGAACTTTGAAATTTTGTGCACATGACCTCAATTATGGATGCTACACGACCCATAACATGTCTGAAACAATGCCATGCATTCATTTTCACCATGCCATAAGAATTGAAGAAGATTCTAAAAACAAGAACATGTGATTATGTAATGATTACATTTGTGAATTTATGGCAAATTGATGAATCACCCAAGGAATCTTCTCACCAACCAATTAGAGCTTATTTCTGGCTCAGAATTGTCCCCTAAGATCAAGCAAAATTGAGGGCTAGAGGATTGATCAAATGGAATCAAAATTCTCATCATTGCACTTGGGATATTCTTTGAATTTCTTCATGGCTAAGAAACCAAAACTCTCCCACTAAGCAAGCTCACTCTCTCAATCAGTACTGAACCAATTGCCTATAAATAGAGGCCTCATTCTCATTCAAAAAACACACTAAAGCAACATAATTCTTGCTTTCTCTTTTCTTTCTTCATACTTAGTTTTTTCAAAGGTCCTTTGGCAAGAAGACTCGGATTCTTCAAACCAAAGCTCTCTCTTTGAAAATAAGTATTCAAACACATTGAGGGAGGCATTTGGGAGTGATCCAAACCTCTGGAACACTTCTGGGAGTGGAGAATCATCAACTTCACCTCTCATTTGGAGCACTTGCAGTTGGAGGACCATGGAGTAATTCAGGAGTTTTCAAGCCAAGCCAATCATCCAGACACACTCCTCAGGTCATAGTGAAGCTAACCAGGTGGCTGCAGCTCATCTGTAACTCGAGAATCATCACCCTCCATGTTCACTTGAAGCTGAAATCGAGGGAGGTCCATAGAGCAATTCAGAAGGATTCAAGCTCCAATAAGCATTCAGTTAGCATCATTGAGTCTCAAGGAAGCTAATGAGATCATTCATTCAAACCCAGGTGCTCTCTAACATCCTCACGACCTTCATTTTCAGAGGTAAGTTTCTCAACTCCATCCCTCTAATTCGTGTATCTTTCTGGCTAAAACTCAACACCATTCTATTCAGCATCATAAGAGGATTAAAAACCCTCTATCATCAGTCATTTATGCTTCAGTATAGTCATTTAATTTAAATTCCAAATTTTAGGGTTCTTCACGTATTTTAGATAATTCAGTAGATACAGTTAATATAAATCTATGTTAGTTACATATCTAGAATCGTGAGTGAATTTACAGCAAGTTTGGTTTTTATATCATTGCAAATGGTTGAGAATTGAGGAAGTTCAGAATTTTAAATTGATGGAGCTTGAGGTTGAAGACGAAGATGGTGAAGCGCGCCATTTTTGAATTCTCAGTGGAAAGTTTAAAATATATTTAACTGAAAGCGAGTTTTAAACGAATACATCGTTTAGCTCACTTGGTCACATGCGCTTCCACTCTCTCTTGCCATAAGGTCTGGGGTTCGATCCCCCCCTCAGACCTTTTGTTTTTATTTTCCATTTTAACGTGCATGTTTCACATATAAACAACTGGGATCCCTCTTTAGTCACACTGAGCGTGTAGCTCAGTTGGCTTTGTTTTGGTGTGGTGACTATAAGGGCGTGAGTTCAAGCCTTGGTGGAGACATTCCTATGTTTTTTACCACTTTTCACACTTATTTTCTTCACAACTTCACACAATTAATTAACCTATCAAACTAATTTATTTTCACTTCATTTTTCACACACTTGTCATTTAATACATCTATTTTGTGAATAATCAAAAAAATCATAAAAATATTATTTATTTCATATATTTTTATTAGGTTTAAAATAATATGTTTTAAGTGCTTTATTAAAAACTTTAAATATATACATTCACTTTGTTTTAACCTAATCATTTTGTAAATAAAGTTTATGATAAAACCCTAATTGTTTAGGTCTTAATTAGGCATAGATCTTCATCTTTACCTTAATTAAGTTGACTTTTTGTCAAATTTCAAAACTGTTTTCAATCTCCGAATAAATCAAATGATTAAGGTTTTCAAACAACAAAACCTTGTATCATTCCAAATCTTTTTTTTAAATTGCTTTTACACCAGTACTATAAAGTACTGGGCCTCTAATAGAGTGTAAGTCCCAAAAACCTTCTCTTCTTAGCTTGTTTTCAAAACTGTATTTTCAAAATCTTCTTTCTGTTTTCAAAACATTCTTCTGGTATTTGAAGGGCATTATTCCCGGTGAAACTCTTCAGATACCTATGTGACCTTTGTCCATCTTCACTTCTTCTGTTTTCAAAAAACCATTAACTGTTTATCATATATATTCAACTGTTATCAACAAAACAACAAAAATTACTGGTGAGACTTTGTACATACTTCTCCAAAGGCCTCCACTCCATCCAGGTTAGGCTTTACAAGCTTTCAATTTACAGTCTTTATTTAAATTACTGTCAAATATAAATTGTACATATATATTAGTTTAGAACTACGTTTGAGCATAAACCTTAGGATAGTTAAACTATATATATATATTAGGAATATGACCTAGGATTGAGAATGTCTTCCCGGTGAAGGCTCTTTCCTAATTAGAGATCTGTAGTTCAAACCCCCAAGATGAATTATTCCCGGTGAAACATCTTAGCAAAAACCTTAGAATCCAAATAATAGGACACATCCACCCAAAGAGGAATTATTCCCGGTGAAACCTCTTACCCATTTGCTTAGAGCCAAAATAAGTTCAAAACTACATAGCTTTCTCTTGTGCTATAACAAGGACCCTCGATTAGCCTCCTCTTGGGCTTTGTACAAGGACCCACAGGCTTCTTAAAAGCATTTCCAGCTTCCTTTTGAGCTTGTATACAAGGACCCATCAGGTTTCTTATAAACATAGGAACAGGTCTTTAGTCACCTTTTAGCCTACCCTGGTGAGTTTCTTCCAATTTAAACCAGACTTTAAACAAGCTAAGTTTGTCTCAATTTTGCATTGAGTACACCTTTTGGAATGAGAGACATGGACAGTCTCTGTCACCCTTATCTTCATCAATCTTCCTTAGCAGAGTCTAGGATCTATGTTTATTTTCTCCTCAACATGTGTCAGCCTTCATCTTGGGCTTTAAACAAGAAGTCTCCATTAGATAATCTTTCTGCCATCCATTTCAATCATAAAATCCCCTGGAAAGGGTTAGCCTCCACACATTCCTTCATTTTAATCAAAATCCCTGGAAAGGGTTAGCCTCCAAAATCAATCCATCATTTCAATAAAATTCCCTGGAAAGGGTTAGCCTCCAAAGTCAATTAATAAAAATGTCAAAAATAAAGATTCATTTCTCTTAGGAGATAATTTCCCCAAAAGAGTCAAAACCCCTGGAAAGGGTCAGCCTCCAAAAACATGATAAAGTCAGTCTTTTAATAGACAAATTCACCAGCTGAGTCAAAATCCCTGGAAAGGGTTAGCTTCCAAAGAAAAAACAGTCTTTCAATAAATAAAACCTCCTCAGTAGAGTCAAAACCAACAAAAACAGTTAGCCTCAACCTTGGGCTTCATACAGGGCACCCAAACAATAAAACTCCCCTGTCAAGAGTCAGCCTCAACCTTGGGCATTGTACAAGGCAGATAATAGAGTCTCCCCAGTGAGTTCTTCATCATTCAGTAGCCACAACCTTGGGCTTTGTACAAGGCAGATAAACCATATTTTCATGTGTCAAAGATTCCTAACACCTAGGATCTTTTCCCCATAGAGTCATCCATACTCAGTTTATTTAAGAGTCTGCCACAACCTTGGGCTTTGTACAAGGCAGAAAATAATGTTTTCTCTAGCTAGAGTCAGCCACAACCTTGGGCTTTGTACAAGGCACATAAAATAGAGTCATTCATTCAATTATCCTCAGCAGTTAGCCACAACCTTGGGCTTTGTACAAGGCACACAAATAGAGTCTCCCTAAATAAGAGTCAGCCTCAATTCTGGGCTTTGTACAGAACACAAAAATACCCTGTAATTAATCCCCAGTGGAGTCATCTCCCAGAGTCAATAATATTAATAAATCAATCAAAAAAAAAGCCTCAAGCTTGGGCCTCATACAAGCCAGCTAAAGTCAAATCTTTTATACAGTAGATAGACATAGCTTATCTCTATAGAGAGATATTTTTACTACTCTACCACATTCAAACAAACAAACATTTCAATTTCAATTTCAATCAAAGTCTCCCATTTAGGACTCTGAAAGACATGCTCTGGCACATCCCCAGACTTGTACACTTTCCCTAATTTGGACGAGCATCTTTCTTTCATTTAAGAGGCATCTGACTGGCATACTTGCACACACAAGTAAGGTCCCCCTCTTGAATGAAATGAATCCAGTTATTCTGTCACTCCTTTAAATGTTTGTGGTAGAATAGTACAAATACCTCTCTGTAGAGATGATTTCATGTCTCTTTACTGTAAACAGAGATTTAATTCCAAGCTTCAACCTTGAGCTTCAAGCAAGGCACCAAAAACATTTAATTTCCCTAGTTAGTTCCCCGAACTACATTAAGCTCTGACTTCCACTAGGGATATGTAGGCATGAGGTTCACAAGGAATCTCAGCGAGCTAATAAAATACCAAAACTAGTCTGTCTGTCTGTCTTTCTTTAATCAATTCAATTCTCTCTCCTAACACAAAGGAGAAACTTTCCCAATCATTAGCAGCAAACACAATCACAATGACACAGAGAAGGTTCCTGTAGAGTACTACAGATATGTAGGGTGTTTAAACACTTCCCTATGTATAACCGACCCCCCGGACTCCAGAATTTCTAGTCTAGGGGAAATCCCCACACTTAGCAAACTCCTAGGGTTTAGTTGAGATCTTTTTTTCCCTTTCCTACTCGTAGGACCAATAAGAAAGTTCGTGTGATATCGTAGGAAGAACTGAAACAAAATTCATCCCACCACGGGCGCATTCTCCTTCCAAATTTCGCGTGAAGGGTTTAGCGTGCCGTCCTCCCAAGTGAAACGGGGAGGTAAAGAAAACGACCACCACAGAAAAATGGCGACTCTGCTGGGGATATAAGTGTTAAAAACCTTGGTTTTTCATCCAAACCAATGGTTGACCTGTTGCTGGTCCAGCCCCAATGAGGAATTAGGGATGCCAAATTCCCCCTCAAACAAGAGAGGTCCTGCCTAACCTCTGTGTCATATCATGTGTTTGCTGCATTTATATTTGTTTATTTTGTTTATTCTGTATCGGGAAAGGGCTTGATTCCCCCTTGTGGTGAGAAATCCTATACCCGGATTTAAGTGCAACATAAGATAGGATGGAGGATGTCTTCCCGGTGAAGGCCCTCTAATCTTGGTTTCCAAGTCTACTCTTGGGATTTGCCTGGCTGGTTGTGATTAACTGCGCCACTGCATTCCGAGACTGATTTGTACCAGGAGGACCTAGAAACACATTAACCCTACTTAAAGCTTTTTTTTAGGACGTAGAGCGGTGATTACGGAAGTAATTGTCACGCAGATACTACACTCAGAGAAAACTCTCTTATAGATACCAATCAACGTATCTTTAAGGTTGAGCAAAAACTCTGAGACCCCTAGAACCCGTTCTACAGGTACAAAAATCCTTAACCTTAGTTTACCATTGGGGCGAGGTTTGCGTTTGGACTTCATGACCACTATACCCTTCAACGCCATGTTTGTTTAAAACTCTTGTGTGTGCATTCATGCATTCATGCATCATTCATTAATAAACAACTAAAAACAAAAAGAGTCTTTTTCGAGTCGTTTTTCAAGGAAACTAAATAACGAACGTTTTGAACTTCATAGAAAGAGAGAAACGAAGAAAGGACTTAAGGATCTATATCATGGATTACGGAAGAAAGAGAGCTAGGAAATACACCTTCAAGATTCCCCAGGTCGAGGAACTGGGAAAGCTCGGAAAACTGGTGGTCAACCCCCAGGCTTTCAAGGAGAAGTATGGAAAACTTCTGCCTTTGCTCAATACCAACATGGTGGATGGGATCCTTCCCACCTTGGTACAGTTTTATGATCCAACGTATCACTGCTTCACCTTTCCAGATTATCAGCTCATGCCTACGTTGGAGGAGTACTCTCGTCTGATTGGAATACCCGTGTACGCGCAAGATCCGTACTCCGGTTTGGAAAAGAATCCTGACGACATTATCATTGCTGCAACTACTCCTTTGAACGTAGTCGACATCAAAACTCATATGGTGAGTAGAGGAGGAATTCAAGGATTGCCCTCCAAATTCCTGTTCGATCAAGCTCGGTACTTCGTCAGCATCCAAGATATGAGCGCTTTTGAGGAAGTCTTGGCTTTGCTTATCTACGGATTGTTTTTGTTCCCTAACATTAACGATTTCGTCGACATCAACGCAATTAAGATCTTCTTAATTGGAAATCCAGTTCCAACCTTGCTTGCGGATGCTTATCACTCTGTGCATTCAAGAAACCTGCAGCGAGGAGGATTAATCACATGCTGCGTACCGTTGTTATACGAATGGTTCGTTTCGCACCTGCCAAAGTCTAGCACTTTCTGGAACATGAGGGATGGCCTTTACTGGTCACAGAAAATCATGTCTCTCACTCATACAAACATTGATTGGTGTAGTCCTGACAACGACGAAACCAAGATCATCTTCAGTTGCGGAAGTTTTCCCAACATACCCCTTATTGGAACTAAGGGAGGAATTAGTTACAATCCAGCTTTAGCCCGTCGTCAATACGGCTATACCATGAAAAATATACCGAGTAACATTCAATTGGAAGGTCTGTTCTTCAAGAACATCGACGATCATGGCAACATGCTGTAGAAGGAAATTGTCCAAGCCTGGCGTCTTGTACACATCAAAGGGAGAAGATTGTTAGGAAAACATCTTTGCATCTCCCTGGATCCTTACCTTCAATGGGTACGCGTCAGAGCATTCAAGCTTAGGATTCCATATCAACATCAGGAACCCATTCCCCTGAGGGAACCAATATACCTTTTCTCCACCGATGTTGAAAAACTGCAAGCGGCATTAAACAAAGTACGCCAAGAAAGGAATGCTTGGAGGAACAAGTATCGAATTGTCAACACGGAAAATGTTGAGATTCATAACATCCTAAGAAGGAAGGATGAGTTACTTGAAGTGCTCGATCGACAAGTGACACAAACGTCACTTTCTCATCATATCCCTCCTGCTTCCTGGATCATCGATCAGCTCACGTCAGAGAACGCTCAGCTCAAGAAACAGAAGAAGATGTTAGAACGTGAAGTCTGCTCTTCATCAAAGTTTTAGAGTCCTTTCTCTCAGTTTCTCTGTATTTCCATTTTCAAAGTGTGTAAAAACGGCGTTTTCGCTTAATTAATAAAAGTTTGATGTTTCATAACGTAATTATGGTGTTTCCTTGAAAAATAATAACTTAATTGCATATCATGCATCGCTGTAGTCGTACGCACTGACACGAGAATTTTCGCGGATCTAAGAGTTACTTTCCTTTCTCCAGAAAGAGAGGAGGAGAAGGAGGTGAACCAAGACTTTCAAGCTGTCTCATCCATACAACACTCGTTCAAGTCGCAAGAGAAGAATGGAAGACTTTGAGCAAGAGAATGGAGAACTCAGAGAAGGAATTACTACTCTCAAAGGTGCTGTTGAAAGACTCAATAGTATGGTAGAAGCCCTGGTAGTTGCGCAGAATCGACCAACGCCAGAAGAACCACAAAGGACTGTGGTTTCCGAGATTGTTTCTACTCCTATTCCTCAGTATACCATGCCGCCTGATCGACCTTGGGGCATGCCGTATAACTTTACTCCAGAAGGGTACATACCTCCAGCTTCTGAAGCTCCAAAAGTCACCATGGATATGCGTCCACCGGAGGGTTAAAAACCTCTGGAAATTGAAGTTCCAAGAGCAACGGCAATGGGTTTCGCACAACAGAATGCTGAGATACCGAGATCTGCTGTCATGGCTTCTCCACAGCCCATTATGCATACTTTTCCCCCGCAGGGCGGACAAGTATATCATCACGCTCCATGTGAGGATGCTGGCGTGTATGAAAGATTGGACGAGTTCCAAGAACAGTTTCTGCAGATGCAGAAGGAACTCAAGACTCTCCGAGGACAAGATCTATTTGGAAAGAATGCTGCAGACCTCTGTTTGGTTCCAAATGTTAAGATTCCTCACAAATTCAAAGTACCAGATTTCGAGAAGTACAAAGGGAATTCATGTCCACAAAGTCATCTGTAATGTACGCTCGAAGAATGTCAACTCAGACTAATAATCAACAATTGCTCATTCATTATTTTCAAGACAGCCTGACTGGTGCTGCACTCAAATGGTACATGAACTTGGACAGTTCAGAGATTCGTACTTTTCGAGACCTCGGAGAGGCCTTCGTCAAACAGTATAAGTACAATCTGGATATGGCTCCCGACAGAGATCAACTCCGGGCCATGACTCAAAAGGATAGAGAAAGCTTCAAGGAATACGCTCAGAGATGGCGTGAAGTTGCTGCTCAAATTTGTCCACCACTTGAAGAGAAAGAAATGACAAAAATCTATCTCAAGACTTTGAGTCCATTTTACTACGGACGAATGGTTGCAAGTGCACCAAGTGACTTTACCGAGATGGTAAACATGGGTGTACGTTTAGAAGAAGCAGTTCGGGAAGGACGCTTGAACAAAGAACCAGAATCTTCTGTTGGTCCAAGGAAGTATGGAAGTTCTTTCCAGAAGAAAAAGGATCAAGATGTCAGCAATGTCTTGCACAAAATCAAGAAGAAATTCCAACCTCAAGTTGCAACAATAACTCTGGTTGTTAACTCAGCGCCAGCTTATCAACCTCAGGTCTCGCAACAACAAATTCAACAAAGGTCGCAGCAACCTCAGCAGCAGGTTCGACCTCCAAATTACAACAATCGGGCTCCAAGGTATCCTGCCTTTGACCCCGTACCAATGCCGTATGCAGAATTGTTTCCAACATTACTGGCAAAAGGACTCATTCAGACGAGGAGTCCTCCAAATCCTACAAATAGTTCCTCACCATGGTATAAGGCTGACCAATCTTGTCCCTATCATCAGGGGGCACCAGTTCACAATATTGAGAACTGTTTCTCTTTCAAGATTGACGTCCAACGATTAGTAAAGAGCGGAATGCTATCCTTCAAAGATACTAATCCAAACGTCCAAGCAAATCCTTTGCCGCAGCATAAAGAAGCTTCAGTAAGTCTGATAGATCAACACCCCAACGTCATTCAAATCTACGACATTCGTCAGATAGGGGAAAATCTTGTCAAGATGCACGCTAAACAAGTTGGGTACGGTCATGTACCACCTCACAACTACTTCACATGTGAAATTTGTCCAAAGAATAATCAAGGATGTGCCGTAGTTCAAGCTGCATTACAAGAACAAATGGACTTAGGATGGATTCAACATATCCGAGTCAGAACTGAACATGACATCAACATGGTTCAAGGATGTCCAGGAGAATACAAAATCTACAAAGTTGAAGATCTTGAAGGATCGGTAGTCAGGTTCCACACAACTTTAAATGGACTTGCCTACTTTGGAACAGATTTCCACGCTTACAATAGATGCGAAATCTGTCGAAGAAATTCACGAGGATGTTTGCGTGTTCGCAACGACATTCAAAAGCTGATGGATGACAATACCATTACTGTCCTTGCCAATAGAGAAGATGATGAAGTCTTTACCGTATCTCCTCAAATTAATCAAGATGAACCTATGCAAGTTAAGTATGATAGCAGGAAGACAGCAGTTGCACCGCTAGTCATCTACTTACCAGGTCCTGTACCGTATGAGTCTAGCAAGGCTATACCATACAAGTACAACGCTACATTCATTGAAAATGGTAAGGAAATACCATTACCGTCTGTTGTCAACATTGCTGATGTTAGTCGAGTCACCAGAAGTGGACGAGTCTTCAACAGAACAACAGAAAATGTGGAGAAACCTTCGGAGGAAGTACCACATAGGCAAGACAATCATCCGACCAATGCTGTTCAAGCAAAAGAAAATGATGAGATCTTGAAGTTAATCCAGAGGAGTGAATACAACATTGTAGATCAATTACTACATACTCCGTCTAGGATTTCTGTCCTTTCCCTGCTATTGAGTTCTGAAGCTCATAGGGAAGCTCTACAGAAAGTTTTGGAACAAGCTTTTGTAGAACCTAGTGTTACTATAAGCCAATTCAACAACATCATTGCTAACATCTCCGCCGGAACTAACCTAAGTTTCTGTGACGAAGATCTTCCTGAAGAAGGAGTGGACCACAATCTTCCACTTCACATCTCAGTTGGCTGCATGGGTGATACACTCACAGGAGTCCTAATAGACAATGGGTCCTCTCTCAACGTCATGCCTAAATCAACATTATCAAGATTATCTTTCGAAGATTACCCTCTAAGAAAAAGTCATGTCATCGTCAAAGCATTTGATGGATCAAGAAAGTCAGTTTTCGGAGAAGTAGATCTTCCCATAACTATTGGACCTCAGACGTTCAAAATCACTTTCCAGGTTATGGACATTCCAGCACAATACAGTTGTTTGCTAGGTCGCCCATGGATTCATGAGGCTGGGGCAATTACTTCAACACTTCATCAGAAACTGAAGTTCATAAGAAATGACAAATTGGTAACCGTATGTGGAGAACGAGCTCTGATCGTCAACAACCTGTCATCATTCTCCGACATAGAACCAAAAGAAGTTTTTGGAACTAAATTCCAAGCACTTTCCTTGGACAAAGGAAAGGAGAAAGCAGCGTCTATCTCTTCATACAAAGATGCAATCCAAGTTGTAAAGGATGGTACTACCAGTGGTTGGGGGCACATTAATATTCCTACCAACAACAAGAACAGAACAGGAATTGGATTCTTTCCAACATCATCAAAAGCTATCCCAGGGATTGAGGTAGTTCTCCCTATTCAAGAAACTTTCTGCAGTGGAGGTTTTCTTCAACCTGTTCAACAAACAGTCAATACCATCGGTACGGAAAACACCGATGAAGAGGAATGGTTATCCTATCTTAACAAAGCAGGATACATCTCCCTACCAGAGTCTGATTCACCTTGCTGTTATCCGACTAAAGGATCTGAAAGTAAGACTCAACCAAGCAGGGATGAAGTTACTGACAGCTTCACCACCAGAAGTCATGGTTCATCAGAAGAAGTTCCTCCTATCCCCGAAGAGACCTGGGATACATTAGGAGAACCAAGTGGAAAATTCGACTACATGGTGAAATACTCCGCTCCTGAAAGTTCAAGAATCTCTCTTGAAGATATTGTTCCAACTGGATGGAACATTGATTATGAGTACCTCTCTCAGCCAAAAGAGATGTATAACCCTTGCTATTCATCATCATCTACTGGTGAAATCATCATTGAGGATTATATCCCCAAGTCACCTTCCGAGGCTACTGATCTAGAGTTCACATATCTAGTCAATGCCATCTTGGGAGAAGAGCAAGACCAAAATACAGAAGAGGATGATCTTGAAAGTGTCTCTGACAACGAGTCTCTCCATTCAGAAGATTGGAAGTTTCCTCAAAAGAAAAACCGACATACTCCACTTGGAAATGGGTATGCTCACACCGCTCAGTCTGCTGAAGTAGAAGAAGATCGTCTGAGTGTTGCAAAGACAGTGGTTGGTAAATCAAGACCTACCACAGGCCAGCTTAAGCATAAGGTTCCAGATTACTTAGTGCACAATGGGGTTCGCCACTACTGGACAGCTGTTGAAGTTTCAACTGTTGTTCGCACTCCTAAGTAGGAATTTTCACCGTTATTTTGTCCTCTCACCATAGCCCAGGGTGAAGAGATGTTTCATAGGGCTTTACATTTTACTATTTCTTAGGAAAATGTCCCTCTTTGCTTCGCCCAAAGCAATAGAGTTTTGTTTTATAGGATCTTTGTTTCAAGAAATGACTGTCAATAAATAAAAATGTCATTCTGTTCCTTCGTTTAGTTTTCCCTTTTCTTTTTTTCGGAAATTGGTAATCCTAAAAAACACCCTTAAAAAACATCAAAAATCATTAACTGCATACACCGAGTCTTCCCTCGTTGTCTAAATAAAACTTATCACACATATGCAGATTAATCATAAAATACCCCGTTGAAACGTGCGACCGTATGACTTCTCCAAGCTTTGAGTTTCCTGTATTCGAGGCAGAGGAAGAAGAAGACGAAGAAATATCAAAGGAAATTTCAAAATTACTTCAACAAAAGGAAGAGGCCATTCAGCGATACAATGAGCCTCTAGAGATCATTAACCTTGGTTCCGATGGAAACAGAAAAGAGGTTAAGATTGGAGCTTCGCTCAGTTCAGAGATCAGAGAGAGTTTGATACAACTGCTCAAAGAATTCTCAGATGTCTTCGCTTGGTCTTATCAAGATATGCCAGGGTTGGATACCAGTATAGTGGAGCATCACTTGCCGTTAAAAGCAGAATTCCCTCCGGTCAAGCAAAAATTAAGAAGAACTCATCCGGAGATGGCCATGAAAATCAAAGAGGAAGTTCAAAAGCAGATCAACGCAGGTTTCCTCGTCACTTCAGAATACCCTCAGTGGTTAGCTAACATTGTTCCCGTTCCTAAGAAAGACAGAAAAGTCCGCATGTGCGTCGACTACAGAGATTTGAACAAAGCTAGCCCTAAGGATGATTTTCCTTTACCACATATTGATATGTTGGTAGACAGTACAGCAAAATCCAAAGTGTTCTCATTCATGGACGGATTTTCAGGATACAACCAAATCAAAATGGCACCTGAAGACATGGAAAAAACAGCTTTCATCACCCCCTGGGGCACGTTCTGCTATCGTGTTATGCCTTTTGGACTAAAGAACGCAGGGGCAACTTATCAAAGAGCCATGACTACGCTTTTCCACGACATGATGCATAAGGAAGTGGAAGTCTATGTGGACGACATGATTGCCAAATCAGAAAATGAAGAAGATCACATACAGAATCTGACAAAGTTATTTCAACGCTTACGGAAGTTTCAGCTTCGCCTGAACCCCAACAAGTGCACCTTTGGTGTCTATTCAGGAAAACTCGTTGGTTTCATTGTCAGCAAACGAGGAATTGAAGTAGATCCAGACAAAGTCAAGGCAATTCAAGAAATGCCTTCGCCCAGAACCGAGAAACAAGTTAGAGGATTTCTTGGACGTCTGAATTACATCTCGAGATTCATATATCTCATGACTGCAACTTGCGCTCCTATTTTCAAACTTCTACGGAAAAATCAAAGTTGCGTCTGGACAAACGATTGTCAGAAAGCGTTCGACAGCATTAAGGAATATCTGCTCGAACCACCCATCTTGTCTCCTCCAGTGGAAGGAAGACCTTTGATAATGTACTTAACCGTCTTAGAAGATTCCATGGGTTGTGTCCTTGGACAGCAAGACGAGACAAAGAGAAAAGAACACGCCATTTACTACCTGAGCAAGAAATTCACCGACTGTGAATCCCGCTACTCCATGCTCGAGAAGACGTGTTGTGCTTTGGCCTGGGCTGCCAAGCGTCTCCGCCAGTACATGATTCGACATACTACTTGTTTGATCTCTCATATGGATCCAATCAAGTACATCTTTGAGAAGCCTGCTTTAACCGGGAGAATTGCCCGTTGGCAGATGTTGTTATCAGAATATGACATTGAGTATCACGCACAGAAAGCCGTGAAAGGAAGCATTCTAGCTGAGCACCTGGCTCACCACCCACTCAATGGTCATGAATCAACCAGTTTCGACTTTCCGGACGAGGACGTCATGTACCTCAAGGTGAAAGAATACGACGAGCCACTACCAGACGAAGGACCTGAGATAGGATCCCAGTAGGGCTTAATCTTTGACGGAGCTGTCAATGCTTATGGACGAGGAATTGGGGCAATCATTGTTACACCTCAGGGTACCCATATTCCATTTACTGCCAGGTTAACTTTCAAATGCACAAACAATGAGGCCGAATATGAAGCTTGCTTCATGGGTCTCGAAGAAGCCATGGATCTAAGAATCAAACACTTGGATGTATACGGAGATTCTGCTTTGGTCATCAATCAAATCAAAGGAGAATGGGAAACACGCCAACCAGGGCTAATTCCTTACAAAGACTACGCGAGAAGATTATTACCATTCTTCGACAGGGTAGATTTTCACCATATTCCTCGTGAAGAAAACAATTTGGCTGATGCATTAGCCACACTCTCTTCCATGATTAGGATAAATCATTGGAATGACATTCCTCAGATCGATGTTATGCGCCTGGATAGGCCCGCTCATGTGTTCACAGTAGAAGCAATCATCGACGACAAACCGTGGTATCACGACATCAAGAACTTTCTTCAAAAGCAAGAGTACCCTCTTGGGGCATCAAAGAAAGATAGAAAGACTTTGAGAAAGTTAGCTTGTAGATTCTTCTTGAATGAAGATGTTCTGTACAAGAGAAACTTCGACATGGTTCTGCTCAGATGCGTTGACAGAAAAGAAGCAGAAATACTCATGAGAGAAATACATGAAGGTTCCTTTGGTACTCACACCAATGGACATACCATGACAAGGAAAATACTGAGAGCAGGATATTATTGGCTGACGATGGAGTCAGATTGCTACCAATACGCAAAGAGGTGTCACAAATGCCAGATCTACGCCGATAGAATTCATGTGCCACCATCTCTTCTCAACATACTCTCTTCCCCTTGGCCTTTCTCCATGTGGGGAATCGACATGATTGGAATGATCGAACCAAAAGCGTCCAACGGACATCGCTTCATCTTGGTAGCCATAGACTATTTCACCAAATGGGTTGAAGCAGCTTCATATGCAAACGTTACAAGACAAGTTGTCGTCAGGTTTATCAAGAATCACATCATCTGTCGCTACGGCGTTCCTAGCAAGATAATCACTGACAATGGGTCAAATTTGAATAACAAAATGATGAAGGAGCTTTGTGAAGAATTCAAGATCGAACATCACAACTCATCTCCTTACAGGCCAAAGATGAATGGAGCTGTAGAAGCAGCTAACAAAAACATCAAGAAAATCATTCAGAAGATGGTCATCACTTACAAAGATTGGCATGAAATGCTCCCGTGTGCTCTTCATGGTTACCGCACATCAGTACGTACTTCGACTGGAGCAACTCCTTTCTCCCTTGTATATGGCATGGAGGCAGTCCTACCTATAGAGGTTGAGATTCCATCAATGAGAGTTTTGATGGAGGCAAAATTAACAGAAGCCGAGTGGTGTCAAAGCAGATTCAATGAACTGAACTTAATCGAAGAAAAGCGCATGACAGCTTTATGGCACGGACAGCTATATCAACAAAGAATGAAGAAAGCTTTCGACAAAAAGGTTCGACCTCGCACAATCAAAGAAGGCGACCTTGTACTCAAAAAGATTCAATCTTTTCTCACAGATTCAAGAGGGAAATGGACTCCCAATTATGACGGCCCCTACGTGGTCAAGAGAGCTTTCTCAGGAGGAGCCTTAATACTCACGACTATGGATGGAGAAGAATTCACCCGTCCTGTGAACGTCGACGCAGTCAAGAAATACTTCGCCTAAATAAACAAAAGAACAGCTCGCTAAGTTGAAAACTCGCAAAGAGCGACTTAGGCAAAAAAGAGCGTCTCGGTGAATCGAAAACCCGAAAGGGCGATTCAGGCAAAAGTTAGAGACATAAAATAAATTGTATTCAATCCCGGTAGACTTAAAACCCGAAAGGGGTAGTTTACGCAAAAGTTAGGGATATATGGCAAGTAACTGTGTCCAGGACAAACTTGATCATTCAAAATCCATAGCGGAGTATTCATCAGCAGTAGGTCATCTTCTACGAAGCACGAATACAGCGCAACTCGGAGTGGAAGGGAAAGATAACGGTCGTCACGTTTCATCGTAGCCCTTTTCCCGAAAATTACCAATTTCCAACTGTGTAAATACTCCATGGAATCAAGCATTTGGCTGATTACCATTCCATATATAATAATTTGAGCCTTGTGCTTTTCCTTTGCAATCTAGTCTTATTCAGTTTCTTGAAATGCATTTTAAGTTTAAACAGTCAATTTCTTGAAACAAATGTTTTCATAAAATATAAATGAATTTACTTGCAAAAATAAAGGTGAAATTTCTTTCTGAGGTTTACAAACAATAGGAAGAATGCAAACAGTTGCTCCGAGAACGGTTGAGACTCCGGGAATCAAGTTTTCCCCATGAGGTCGCTTTGCGAACATCTCCCGATGATGGATCTCTACTTCAATTCATATTACTCACTTCGGACAGCGGACAACTGATAACCAGATATTCCCAACAGAGTTCGAACTACAAGAAGAGGACATCTTCTGATCAACAAGAATTCAAGTCGTATCTTAGGATTTTCCATCCGCGACAATTCTATTCACATTCACTTTACATTTTATCATTGTCATAATATTCATGCATACATTACATCATAATGGCATAGCCGAATCAGGCTTTGATCCTGTGAATGCCTAAGTCATTGAGGCATGAACTCAAGTTTCCCCTGCAAGTTCCGGAGAAACTTTTTCCTTTGAAACAACAGTTCATACACAAGGATCTCACCAAGCAAGTCAACAGATGGTAGTCTCCCTCAAAGAGATAGTTTGTTCACTTTTGGAATTCCTCGGCCGAGAATCTCCTGCAGAGCGACATTCGACAGTCTTCTTCAGATAAAATAGTCTGATTCACATTTTGGAATTCCCTAGAGGTTTGGTATTTCCCCAGCAGGGTCAAGAGGTGCCACTTCTTGTCAAAGAATAATTCAGAATCTCCCAGCAGATCGACAAATAATTCCCCAGCGGAGTCAGTGAATGGTAGTCTTCATCCAGGAAGATAGTTCACGATTCCCAGCGGAGTCAGTGAATGATAGTCTTCGTCCAGAAGATAGTTCAGATTCCCCAACAAAGTCAGCAAATGGCAGTCTCTTTCGGCAGAAGACAGTTTTCTCACTTTCTATCATGACAAAGTCAGCAAATGGCAGTCTCTTTCAGCAGAAGACAGTTTGCTCACTTTCTATCATGACAAAGTCAGCAAATGGCAGTCTCTTTCAGCAGAAGACAGTTTGCTCACTTTCTATCACAACAAAGTCAGCAAATGGCAGTCTCTTTCAGCAGAAGACAGTTTGCTCACTTTCTATCATGACAAAGTCAGCAAATGGTTGTCTCTTTCAGCAGAAGACAGTTTGCTCATTTTTTTCATGACAGGGTCGACAAATGGCAGTCTCTCCCAGTAGAAGACAGTTTGCTCCCCTAGCAATTGGCAAATGGCAGTCTTTTCCCAAGAAAAGACAGTTTGTCTGCTAAATACTCAAGAGATCGACAAATGGCAGTTTCTTCAAACAGTTTGTCTGTTTCTGGGATGTTTAACTCCCCACAGAGTCGATGAATAGCAGTTTTCCTCTTAGGAAAACAGTTCGTTGATTCCCCAGGCATCAGTTGACGAATGGCAGTTTTCACCCCGAAAACAGTTCGTCCGCCTTCAAACAAAGTCATTAGCCCCTCAAAAGATCATGAGGCCATATGACATTCTTTCAAAGACGTCAAGTCAAAAGGGAAGATGGTGAAGTTTCTTTATTTACCGTCAAATGGCATCTTATCTCCGAGCGCTGGTAAGAAGTTTGACGAGGAAACAAACCTTTGAAGTTTCTCTACAGCCGTCAAATGGCATCTTACCTCCAAGCGCTGGTAAGAAGTTTGACGAGGAAACAAACCTTTGAAGTTTCTTTACTACCATCAAATGGCGTCTCGTCTCCAAGTGCTGATGAGAAGTTTGATGAGGAAACAAACCTTTGGAGCTTTTCTCTTTATCTGAGATATTGTCCAAACGCAACTGAGACCAGTTTCGAGATTTGGACATCCGGAACGAGAGGAGGTTGTTTACCTTTTTCTAAGTATCAACACTTAGTTAAAGAAGATGGATCGCGCATCCTACATTGCCATCCATTCTCCAGAATGCACATCAAGTATTTCTACAGGAGTTTGTCTCCTCATCCCCCGCCAAGTGCGACAACGGGATCAAATCATGCAAAGATTTTATCATCTCAGGAGCGCCCAAAATTCGGGCATTCTTTGATATTTAAGTCTCTTTTACGCAGGAGAGATCGAGATCTCAATCTCTCTCCCTCCAGATAAAAGAAACTTAAATAGGGGCATCTGTCATACCCTAATTTTTGACCCCCCCTGAGATGACATATCTTCAGGATTTTCATCAAGTCAAAGCAAGTACCCAGAGCAACCTGACATTCAATCGAGGGTGTTCAAAGACAAGAAAACTCAGGCAAAGGATCAATCAATAGGAGGATTAGTCTCTAAAACAATCATGAGACTCAAGAACTTCATTATTTCACCTATGATTGATTAAGACACCCAGTCATCTAAACACAGAATTACTCAGATCCACAGACTAGGGTTTTGAGCCTCATCAAGGACTAAAATCAGGGATCACCTTTGGGAAACCATAAAAAGCCCCAGGGGATCATTCAAAGACATCAATCATCTTCAAATAACCCATATGGCAAGATCCACTGGACATCACACCTCAATTCAAAGTCTACAGTCATCATTCTCATCTGGTCGACAATTAGGGTTTTTGACCTAATTCCCCAAGATAGTTGACTTTTTAATCAGGGCATGAATCCAAAACTCAAGACATGATTCAAGAGTCTCTACTACCTCAATATAATCCATTTACATCATTCATTTGAGGAAAAGATCTTGTTCCTACACAAAAGCCCAAAAAATTCACTTTGTCAAGAAAAGTCAACTGTGTGGGATCATCATTGACTTTTAAGGTTTTTGGTCAAAAAATGACTTTCAAAGATCAATATCACCAATATATGGATGTCAAAGTCATTTGACCAAAGAAATTCAAAGAAATTCATCAAGGAGCAAAAAGTCGGGAATTAGGGTTTTTGAGGGCATGGTGAGAACTCAAAATTTCACCTACACAACTCAAAAAACTTCCAACATGAAAGTTGTAGATCTTGCAAAATAAAACAACATCTTACATAAGAACGTTTTTCAAAAGATCAACCATTTAAGGGTTTTGAAAATTTTGAAGTTTTAGGTCATAAACACTTAGAAAATTTTCTAAGTGTTTTAACCTAGTTTTCATCAAACTTTGGGCTCATTTTTCACAAATTTCCCAAATGATTCTGAAGAAGACATAAACTAATGATTTGAAGTAGATGTTTAGGGCTTTCCAAATTGTGTTCAACCTTCTCCAAATTCAATTTGAGCTAAGAGTTATGCTTGTTCAAAGTTGGCCTCATGAAGTAAAATTATAGGTCATGCATCATTTTTGAACTTTGAAATTTTGTGCACATGACCTCAATTATGGATGCTACACGACCCATAACATGTCTGAAACAATGCCATGCATTCATTTTCACCATGCCATAAGAATTGAAGAAGATTCTAAAAACAAGAACATGTGATTATGTAATGATTACATTTGTGAATTTATGGCAAATTGATGAATCACCCAAGGAATCTTCTCACCAACCAATTAGAGCTTATTTCTGGCTCAGAATTGTCCCCTAAGATCAAGCAAAATCGAGGGCTAGAGGATTGATCAAATGGAATCAAAATTTTCATCATTGCACTTGGGATATTCTTTGAATTTCTTCATGGCTAAGAAACCAAAACTCTCCCACTAAGCAAGCTCACTCTCTCAATCAGTACTGAACCAATTGCCTGTAAATAGAGGCCTCATTCTCATTCAAAAAACACACCAAAGCAACAGAATTCTTGCTTTCTCTTTTCTTTCTTCATACTTAGTTTTTTCAAAGGTCCTTTGGCAAGAAGACTCGGATTCTTCAAACCAAAGCTCTCTCTTTGAAAATAAGTATTCAAACACATTGAGGGAGGCATTTGGGAGTGATCCAAACCTCTGGAACACTTCTGGGAGTGGAGAATCATCACCTTCACCTCTCATTTGGAGCACTTGCAGTTGGAGGACCATGGAGTAATTCAGGAGTTTTCAAGCCAAGCCAATCATCCAGACACACTCCTCAGGTCATAGTGAAGCTAACCAGGTGGCTGCAGCTCATCTGTAACTCGAGAATCATCACCCTCCATGTTCACTTGAAGCTGAAATCGAGGGAGGTCCATAGAGCAATTCAGAAGGATTCAAGCTCCAATAAGCATTCAGTTAGCATCATTGAGTCTCAAGGAAGCTATTGAGATCATTCATTCAAACCCAGGTGCTCTCTAACATCCTCACGACCTTCATTTTCAGAGGTAAGTTTCTCAACTCCATCCCTCTAATTCGTGTATCTTTCTGGCTAAAACTCAACACCATTCTATTCAGCATCATAAGAGGATTAAAAACCCTCTATCATCAGTCATTTATGCTTCAGTATAGTCATTTAATTTAAATTCCAAATTTTAGGGTTCTTCACGTATTTTAGATAATTCAGTAGATACAGTTTATATAAATCCATGTTAGTTACATATCTAGAATCGTGAGTTAATTTAGAGCAAGTTTGGTTTTTATATCATTGCAAATGGTTGAGAATTGAGGAAGTTCAGAATTTCAAATTGATGGAGCTTGAGGTTGAAGACGAAGATGGTGAAACGCGCCATTTTTGAATTCTCAGTGGAAAGTTTAAAATATATTTAACTGAAAGCGAGTTTTAAACGAATACATCGTTTAGCTCACTTGGTCACATGCGCTTCCACTCTCTCTTGCCATAAGGTCTGGGGTTCGATCCCCCCCTCAGACCTTTTGTTTTTATTTTCCATTTTAACGCGCATGTTTCACATATAAACAACTGGGATCCCTCTTTAGTCACACTGAGCGTGTATCTCAGTTGGCTTTGTTTTGGTGTGGTGACTATAAGGGCGTGAGTTCAAGCCTTGGTGGAGACATTCCTATTTTTTTACCACTTTTCACACTTATTTTCTTCACAACTTTTCACAATTAATTAACCTATCAAACTAATTTATTTTCACTTCATTTTTCACACACTTGTCATTTAATACATCTATTTTGTGAATAATCAAAAAAATCATAAAAATATTATTTATTTCATATATTTTTATTAGGTTTAAAATAATATGTTTTAAGTGCTTTATTAAAAACTTTAAATATATACATTCACTTTGTTTTAACCTAATCATTTTGTAAATAAAGTTTATGATAAAACCCTAATTGTTTAAGTCTTAATTAGGCATAGATCTTCATCTTTACCTTAATTAAGTTGACTTTTTGTCAAATTTCAAAACTGTTTTCAATCTCCGAATAAATCAAATGATTAAGGTTTTCAAACAACAAAACCTTGTATCATTCCAAATCTTTTTTTTTAAATTGCTTTTACACCAGTACTGTAAAGTACTGGGCCTCTAATAGAGTGTAAGTCCCAAAAATCTTCTCTTCTTAGCTTGTTTTCAAAACTGTATTTTCAAAATCTTCTTTCTGTTTTCAAAACATTCTTCTGGTATTTGAAGGGGATTATTCCCGGTGAAACTCTTCAGATACCTATGTGACCTTTGTCCATCTTCACTTCTTCTGTTTTCAAAAAACCATTAACTGTTTATCAAATATATTCAACTGTTATCAACAAAACAACAAAAATTACTGGTGAGACTTTGTACATACTTCTCCAAAGGCCTCCACTCCATCCAGGTTAGGCTTTACAAGCTTTCAATTTACAGTCTTTATTTAAATTACTGTCAAATATAAATTGTACATATATATTAGTTTAGAACTACGTTTGAGCATAAACCTTAGGACAGTTAAACTATATATATATTAGGAATATGACCTAGGATTGAGAATGTCTTCCCGGTGAAGGCTCTTTCCTAATTAGAGATCTGTAGTTCAAACCCCCAAGATGAATTATTCCCGGTGAAACATCTTGGCAAAAACCTTAGAATCCAAATAATAGGACACATCCACCCAAAGAGGAATTATTCCCGGTGAAACCTCTTACCCATTTGCTTAGAGCCAAAATAAGTTCAAAACTACATAGCTTTCTCTTGTGCTATAACAAGGACCCTCGATTAGCCTCCTCTTGGGCTTTGTACAAGGACCCACAGGCTTCTTAAAAGCATTTCCAGCTTCCTCTTGAGCTTGTATACAAGGACCCATCAGGTTTCTTATAAACATAGGAACAGGTCTTTAGTCACCTTTTAGCCTACCCTGGTGAGTTTCTTCCAATTTAAACCAGACTTTAAACAAGCTAAGTTTGTCTCAATTTTGCATTGAGTACACCTTTTGGAATGAGAGACATGGACAGTCTCTGTCACCCTTATCTTCATCAATCTTCCTTAGCAGAGTCTAGGATCTATGTTTATTTTCTCCTCAACATGTGTCAGCCTTCATCTTGGGCTTTAAACAAGAAGTCTCCATTAGATAATCTTTCTGCCATCCATTTCAATCATAAAATCCCCTGGAAAGGGTTAGCCTCCACACATTCCTTCATTTTAATCAAAATCCCTGGAAAGGGTTAGCCTCCAAAATCAATCCATCATTTCAATAAAATTCCCTGGAAAGGGTTAGCCTCCAAAGTCAATTAATAAAAATGTCAAAAATAAAGATTCATTTCTCTTAGGAGATAATTTCCCCAAAAGAGTCAAAACCCCTGGAAAGGGTCAGCCTCCAAAAACATGATAAAGTCAGTCTTTTAACAGACAAATTCACCAGCTGAGTCAAAATCCCTGGAAAGGGTTAGCTTCCAAAGAAAAAACAGTCTTTCAATAAATAAAACCTCCTCAGTAGAGTCAAAACCAACAAAAACAGTTAGCCTCAACCTTGGGCTTCATACAGGGCACCCAAACAATAAAACTCCCCTGTCAAGAGTCAGCCTCAACCTTGGGCATTGTACAAGGCAGATAATAGAGTCTCCCCAGTGAGTTCTTCATCATTCAGTAGCCACAACCTTGGGCTTTGTACAAGGCAGATAAACCATATTTTCATGTGTCAAAGATTCCTAACACCTAGGATCTTTTCCCCATAGAGTCATCCATACTCAGTTTATTTAAGAGTCTGCCACAACCTTGGGCTTTGTACAAGGCAGAAAATAATGTTTTCTCTAGCTAGAGTCAGCCACAACCTTGGGCTTTGTACAAGGCACATAAAATAGAGTCATTCATTCAATTATCCTCAGCAGTTAGCCACAACCTTGGGCTTTGTACAAGACACACAAATAGAGTCTCCCTAAATAAGAGTCAGCCTCAATTCTGGGCTTTGTACAGAACACAAAAATACCCTGTAATTAATCCCCAGTGGAGTCATCTCCCAGAGTCAATAATATTAATAAATCAATAAAAAAAAAAGCCTCAAGCTTGGGCCTCATACAAGCCAGCTAAAGTCAAATCTTTTATACAGTAGATAGACATAGCTTATCTCTATAGAGAGATATTTTTACTACTCTACCACATTAAAACAAACAAACATTTCAATTTCAATTTCAATCAAAGTCTCCCATTTAGGACTCTGAAAGACATGCTCTGGCACATCCCCAGACTTGTACACTTTCCCTAATTTGGACGAGCATCTTTCTTTCATTTAAGAGGCATCTGAGTGGCATACTTGCACACACAAGTAAGGTCCCCCTCTTGAATGAAATGAATCCAGTTATTCTGTCACTCCTTTAAATGTTTGTGGTAGAATAGTACAAATACCTCTCTGTAAAGATGATTTCATGTCTCTTTACTGTAAACAGAGATTTAATTCCAAGCTTCAACCTTGAGCTTCAAGCAAGGCACCAAAAACATTTAATTTCCCTAGTTAGTTCCCCGAACTACATTAAGCTCTGACTTCCACTAGGGATACATAGGCATGAGGTTCACAAGGAATCTCAGCGAGCTAATAAAATACCAAAAATAGTCTGTCTGTCTGTCTTTCTTTAATCAATTCAATTCTCTCTCCTAACACAAAGGAGAAACTTTCCCAATCATTAGCAGCAAACACAATCACAATGACACAGAGAAGGTTCCTGTAGAGTACTACAGATATGTAGGGTGTTTAAACACTTCCCTATGTATAACCGACCCCCCGGACTCCAGAATTTCTAGTCTAGGTGAAATCCCCACACTTAGCAAACTCCTAGGGTTTAGTTGAGATATTTTTTTCCCTTTCCTACTCGTAGGACCAATAAGAAAGTTCGTGTGATATCGTAGGAAGAACTGAAACAAAATTCATCCCACCACGGGCGCATTCTCCTTTCAAATTTCGCGTGAAGGGTTTAGCGTGCCGTCCTCCCAAGTGAAACGGGGAGGTAAAGAAAACGACCACCACACCATTGTCCGTGATAATCCGTTCAGGGATGCCATACCGACAAATGAGATTGTATTTGATGAACCGGGCCACCACATTCTTGGTAACAGAAGCAAATGAAGCTGCTTCTACCCACTTTGTGAAGTAGTCAATAGCGACCAGGATAAAGCGATGTCCATTGGAGGCAGTAGGTTTGATTTATCCAATCATATCAATACCCCTTATTGCAAAAGGCCAAGGAGCCGTCAGGACGTTTAATGGAACTGGAGGTACATGTACTTTGTCAGCGTATATCTGGCATTTGTGACATGTTCGGGAGTGATGATGGCAGTCTGTTTCCATGGTAGACCAGTAATATCCTGCTCTCAGGATCTTTTTAGCCATTGTATGTCCACTAGAATGAGTACCGAAGGCACCATTGTGTATTTCTTCCATGATCTGTTCTGCTTCCTTCTTGTTTACACAGCGAAGTAAAGTCGAGTCATGGTTGCGTTTGTACAGGGTTCCATTGCTTAGAAAGAATTTGGCAGCAAATCTCCTTAGAAATTTTCTGTCGTTAATGGATGCCCCTTCAGGGTACTCCTGAGCTTCGAGATATCTTTTTACTTCATGGAACCATGGTTTTTCCTTGGTTCCTTCGGCATTGATCTCATTGCAATAGGATGGTTCATCTTGCCTGTAAATGGTGATCATAGGCGCCTCGTTGTCCCACCTGACTTTGAACATGGATGACATGGTAGCTAAAGCATCAGCTAGTTGATTTTCCTCGCGTGGGATGTGTTCGAGAGTGATTTCTTCGAAGTAAAGAATCAAACTCAGCACATATTCTTTGTAAGGAATTAGATTTGGGTGCTTCGTGTCCCATTCCCCTTTGACTTGGTAGATTACCAAGGCCGAGTCTCCGTAGACTTCCAAGAATTTGATTCTTAGATCGATTGCAGCTTTGAGACCCAGAATACATGCTTCGTATTCGGCTATATTGTTAGTGCAATTGAAGCATAACCTGGCAGTGAATGGTGTATAACCTCCTGCGGGGGAAATGATCACAGCTCCGATGCCATTGCCAAGTGCATTAGAAGCTCCGTCAAAAACCATAGTCCACCGGGATCCTGGCTCGGGTCCTTCTTCTGGTCCTGGTTGTTTGTAGTCATTGACTAGCATAATGTCTTCGTCTGGGAAGTCAAAGTTCAATGCTTGATAATCATCCACTGCTTGATGAGCCAGATGATCAGCTACCACACTTCCTTTGATTGCTTTTTGTGAAGTGTATTGAATGTCATATTCTGTTAAGATCATTTGCCATCTCGCTATTCTTCCAGAGAGAGCAGGTTTTTCGAACACGTATTTGATGGGATCCATCTTGGAGATTAGGAAAGTGGTGTGATTTAGCATGTACTGTCTTAGTCGGCGAGCTGCCCAGGCTAAGGCACAACAAGTTTTTTCGAGTAGTGAGTATCTTGTTTCACAATCGGCAAACTTTTTGCTAAGATAGTAGATTGCGTGATCCTTTCGGCTGGACTCGTCATGTTGTCCTAGTACACACCCCATTGAATCTTCTAACACAGTTAGGTACATTATCAGAGGTCTGCCTTCCACAGGTGGCAACAAGATTGGAGGTTTTTGGAGATATTCTTTGATTTTGTCAAAGGCTAACTGGCATTTGTCATTCCACCTTTCCACTTGATCTTTCTTCAACAGTTTGAAGATCGGCACACAAGTAGTAGTCATGTGGGCAATGAATCGGGCGATGTAACTTAGACGTCCCAAGAATCCTCTGACTTGTTTCTCGGTACGAGGTATAGGCATTTCTTGAATGGCTTTAACCTTGGCGGGATCAACCTCAATACCTTTGCTGCTGACGATGAAACCTAAGAGTTTGCCGGATCTTACTCCAAAGGTACACTTATTTGGGTTCAGTCGCAACTTGTATTTCTTGAGTCTGTCAAACAACTTGTGTAAATGACCCAAATGTTCTTCCTCGGTGTTGGATTTTGCAATCATGTCATCGACATACACCTCTATTTCTTGATGAATCATATCGTGAAATAGCGCTACCATTGCACGTTGATAGGTGGCTCCTGCGTTTTTCAGACCAAAGGGCATTACTTTGTAACAAAAGGTTCCCCAGGGTGTTGTGAAGGTTGTTTTTTCCATGTCTTCGGGTGCCATCTTGATTTGATTGTACCCTGAGAATCCGTCCATAAAGGAGAATACCTTGCATTGTGCGGTATTGTCAACCAGTACATCGATGTGTGGTAAAGGGAAATCATCTTTGGGGCTTGCCCGGTTCAGATCTCTGTAGTCCACGCACATTCTGACTTTCCCGTCTTTTTTAGGTACAGGCACGATGTTAGCTATCCAAGGAGGATAACTTACAACTTTTAGGAATCCGGCATTGAACTGTTTTTCAACCTCGTCTTTGATCTTTTTTGACATATCAGGCCTACTCCTTCGTAGTTTCTGTTTGACCGGAATGCTACCTTCTTTGATTGGCAGGCGATGAACTACGATGTCCGTGTCAAGGCCTGGCATATCTTCATAAGACCAGGCGAATATCTCGACGTAGTCTCGCAGCATTTGAATCAGTCTTTGTTTGACGCTGTGTTCTAAATCAGCCCCTATTTTGACTTCTTTCTTTTCTTCGTTGCTGCCCAAGTTGATGACCTCAATTGGCTCCTCGTGAGGCTGTATGGCCTTGTCTTCTTGTTCTAGCAGCCTTGCAAGTTCTCTTGGCACTTCACAATCTTCCTCACTTTCGTCCTCAGTTTGGTAGATCGGACTTTCAAAGTCATGACGGGCAATAGCAGAATCGTTGTTGACTGGATCCAGAATGTATGTGAATCTGCAAGTTAATTATGTGAGTGTGTGTGAAGAAAAAACATAGCTATTAGAAAGCGAAGAAAGAAGGAAAAAGGATCACAAAATTTAAATATGCAAGCGTCCCATGATTTTATTGAATGCACATGATCATGATATGATAAGCCCTTATAGAAGGACCAGTGTGCTAAGGCACACTGCTTTTTAAGCTCATGGTTCGATTGTTCAGGAACCATCTTTATCTTTGCACAATATACACAAAGAAAACAGGAAATGGCATTTACTCCTGGTCAAAGGAGATCACGTCCTCAGCTTTCCAGTTGTTCAATCCACTGTTGTGAGCAGGGGGGACCCAGCTGTTCCAGTTGCAGTTGTCTTTTTCATCTTCCACAGCATTGATTTCATTAGTGGGAAAATGAGCCGGTGATCCTTCGGGATAAGGGATATACTCTGCTGGATACGAGAGCCCAGGCTGAGATATCTCTGTTGGCTGAGCGAGATGCTCGATAAGGCCGTCCCATGAAGTCGGGATGATGTCTTGAATAGAGACTTGTGCATCCTGATGAGGAGTGTATGCTGACATAAAGCATCCCTCGTTATTTGGTATTTCCCTGGCTTCTTCAAGAACGAAATTGTCATCGTACTGTTCATCCCATCCAGTTGGGACAATGTCCTTCATAGCAATTTGTGAGCTTGGAGGAGCGGAATATTTCACCATATAGTCATATTTGCCGCTGGGTTCTCCTAGCGTGTCCCATACTTCTTTGGGTGGATTTTGATATTGCTCAGTGACGGGACTTGTGAAAATTTGATCATTTCCAATTTGATCACCCCATCCAGTCGGGGTAAGGTCTTCCATAGTAATATAGGAATTTTGAGGTGTGATATACTGATAGTTATACCCGCCGTTTGGTTCTTGAACAGCATCCCACATTCCCATGGAAATGGGTGGAATTTCATCTGGATATGGCTGAATGATATGGTTCAAGAACACTCCTTCATCTTCAATAGCGTTTACTTCTTGGCTGACGAAGTGTGACATCAATCCTTCAGAACGAGGACTTTGATCATTCTCTTGATTTTTGCTATCATAGCCCAGGCCTAGCTTGTCAGATTTGTAGGGTATATCGGGAAGCTGTCCCCATACTGTGCAATCACCCTGTTCAATCATGGTTTTGGCATCTTTGAGAGAAGCCATAGTTGTAGTTGGAGTAGCAGGAATATGCTTGGTGGTAGAGACATCTGGAGAGACCACCTCAAATGATTGGCATGGAGTTTCGATGAATTCGTCCTCCAACTCAACATATTTGGAATTGCTTAGGTGACTAACCACATATTCCTCTTCGCCATAGACTGTGACAATCTTTCCTTTTACGGGATATTTTAACTTCTGATGCGGGGTAGAAGTTACAGCGTTTGCCCCATGTATCCAAGGGCGTCCAAGTAAACAGGAGTAGGCTGGGTGAATTTCCATTACGTAAAAGATAGAATCAAAGATTTGAGAACCCACTCTGATTGGGAGATTCACTTTTCCGTATACCGTTCTGGTTGATCCGTCAAAGGCTCTTACCACAACATCACTTGGTTGTAACACAATTCCTTCGAAGTCAAGCTTTTCTAGTACTGTTTTCGGTAACACGTTCAAAGAAGAACCGTTATCTACTAGCACATGAGATAGAGTGGTGCCATTACATTCAATGGAGATATGTAAGGCTTTGTTGTGATTTTTTCCAGCAGGGGTTAGATCCACATCGGAGAAACCGAGACCATTGCTCACGGTTAGATTGGCAACACAATTCTCAAATTGGTCGACTGAGATCTCTTGAGGCACATGCGCAGCTTTCAGGAACTTCATCAGAGCTTTGGCATGAGCTTCTGAATATTTTAGCAGAGATAGCATTGAGATTTTTGAAGCAGTGTGCCCCAGTTGCTCAACAATATTGTAATCACTCTTGCAGATGATTTTCAATATTTCCTCCATTTCTTGCTTTGATGGATCCTCAGCAGTGATCTCCACCGGGGTTTGAACTTGTTCAACTTGTGGCTCTTTGCCTCGAGCGTTGACATTTTGATTAGGAACTGGGACTCGGACTGGACCAGCAGCAACATTTGGAGAAATTTCTGGTGAAAAGATTCTTCCACTTCTCGTGATCTTGCTGGTACCCACAATATTACCCACAGTTGGAGTAGTTAACTTTGTGACCTCTTCAGTCGAGGTACCCTGCTTAACTCCATGAACGTAAACATTAGTGTCATATCCCCATGGGACAGCTTTGTCTGAGGAGTATGGAAATGGAGTTGGACTAGCAATGACTACTGATGCCACTTTGAGTGTAGCAGAAATTTTGAATGGAGCCTTGGCAGTGATTTTGAATGGTAAGCTGGAGATCACCGAGGCATCCTCTATTCTCATCCCGTTTGTAAAGACTTCGCACAGCACGTCCATAGAAGGGAGCCTCTCAAACATAATGATACGGCGATCCATCCATTTTTGAATTCCCATCCTCAGATTTTCACAACCATTGGGCAGGTATGAGCAATAAAAGCAGTCGGGGTCACACCCTGGAAAATAACCAGCTTGGATTAGCTTTCCTTTGACTTCGCAGAGTGGAGTTGATAATTCGTTCACATCATAGATGTAAACAGTGTCCATGATAGCGTTGATAGTTTTGTCATGCTTTGGCATAGGTGTTGTGATGACATTTGGAGTTTCTGGAGGATCGAACTCAATTTCACCAGCATCGATCATATCTTGTATTTTATTTTTCAGGGCCCAGCAGTGATCTGCGTCATGTCCTGGAAAGTTTGAGTGGTAGGCACATGTTGCATCAGGGCGATAATTTGGAGAGGAAGTGTTGATATTCTTTGGAGGACCTTTTAATGTGATCAGATCTGCTTTTAGCAAGTGCTGCAATGCCTGAGAGATTGGCATGTTGATTTTGGTGAAATTTCTTCTCGGTGGATCTGGTCGATGCGTGTATTTTGGCTGTTGATCTTTTGGAGGTGCAAATGCGGAGATCAGAACTGCCCCTACAGATTGATGCTGCTCACTTTTGCGACTTTTCTGAATTTGTGTTGCATTGACCTCATTTCTCCCGCTGATGGGCCTTTTTGTAGTACCAGAGGAGGAACCTATTTGAATTTTTCCATTTTGAATGCCACTTTCGACACGTTCTCCGGTCAGTATCAGGTCAGTGAAACCTGATGATGAACTTCCCAGCAAATGGCTATAGAAAGGGCCAGTTAAAGTGCCCATGAACATGTCAACTAGTTCGCGATCAGATAAGGGTGGTTGAACCCTTCCAGCCATATCTCTCCACTTTTGTGCATATCCTTTGAAACTTTCTTTTGGTCCCATAGACAAGCCCCTTAGTTGAGTACGGGTTGGCGCCAGATCAGCATTGTATTGGTACTGTTTGTAAAAAGCAGCAGCTAATTCTTCCCAAGTATGAACCTTGGTATTTTCCAGCTGGTAGTACCACTCGAGTTGTGTACCCGACAGACTTTCTTGGAAGAAGTGAATCCACAACTTGTTATCCGTTGTATGAGGTTGTATCTTCCTCACATAGGATCTCAGATGTAGTTTCGGGCAAGAAACTCCATCATATTTTGCAAAGACAGGAACTTTGAATTTTGGAGGGATAACAACATCCGAGATGAGCCCTAGATCATTGAAATCTAAGCCAGGTATTTTTTGTATCTCCATAGCTTTCAAACGATCTTCCAGCTGTTGGTATTTTTCATCATCCGGTTCGTCCCCAGAATGATCATTTTCTTCATTTGAAGAGAGAGAGGGTTTAGCAGAACCCTGGTTGCTTTGATTGTCTTCTGGTTCATCATCACCGACTGTTTCAGGGATCGGTGGCTTTTTGAATTTTTTGACTGGAATTTTGATCTTCCTTTTCAGGTGACTCAAGCCTACAGATCCTTTGGGCTTCTTTTTCTTCTTGATTATCAGGGCTTTCAGTTCTTGCTGCCCCTTTGCCAGTTCCAGAATTGCCACTTGCACTTGGGCATTCTGTGCTTCGAGATTCTTGATGCTCATTTCAGATTCCATCTCTTATGACTGAAATAAACAGCGAGAAGATGAGAAATCCGTCATGTGAACCTGTTATGCAATGTGTATGACTGGATGCCATGTGTATGAAATGTATATGCAATGTATATGAATGCAATGTATGAAATGTATATGCAATGCATGAAGTGAAATGTGTGTGCAATGTTTCAAGGATCTTAGAGTTTAGATTTGTTAAAGAAGAAACAAACGTTAGTTAATCAATTTATTTCTCTTTTTTTTTCTTTTGCTTCTTTTTTCTTTGCCTCATTTGGGCTTACAAGACAGAAATAAAATAAATGATCCTTCAGGTCTCCCGTGGACGCTTTCTCTTTGCCCCCAGGAATGTGTTGATCTGCTGTTCTTCTTGAAGCTGTCCGGTGAGCTCCAATATCCTTCTCTCATAGTCTTGACAGTATGATTTGAAGGTGTCTCTTTCCTCTTTGAGTTGAACCCAAGATTTTTGCAACTCTTCTAGGTCAGTTGGCATGTCCGGGTGTAGAATAACTTGAGGTTCATATCCTTCGACCTCTGGTTCAATAGTCACAGGTAGAACAGCAGGATATGGCATAAGGAGTTTCTGAGCATGAGTGCGGACCCATCTGAGGTAGGGTTCCATAGGAATAGAATTCCATTGCCCTAGAGTTTTGCTTTCTATTCTATAGACACTGCCCCATGCATGTATGAACCTTCGTCGGTGTCTATGAGAATCATTCTCGTAATCAAACACAATTCCATGGATAATCATGTCATGAGGACCATTGCTCCTTGCATATCCGAATTGGCGTAGAGCTAAAGAGGGATTGTAAGTGATACCTCCTTTGATGCCAAGGAGTGGCACATTAGGGTACTCTCCACAATGATCAATGATAGTAATGTCTCTTTGAAAGAAGTTGTTCCAACGGATATCTGAATGAGACAAAGACATAATCCTGTGAGACCATTGCATTCTTTGTTCATTTCTCAACACTGATCGGGGAAGATGAAATGTAAACCACCTAGCCAGTAGTGGTATACAACACATGAGAGTTCCTCGTTTCTTCATGGTACGAGTGTGTAGAGAATGTAGAATGTCTCCCAGCAATGTTGGTACCGGGTTGCGGATTAGGAAAAGGTTGATGATGTGTACACTTATGAACTGGTCGGGATTTGGGAATAAAACCAACCCATAGATCAAAAGGGCCATAACCTCCTCAAAAGCTGGATAACTTTTGTTTTCTAGCAGTAGTCGAGCCTTTTCCAATAAGAACTTGGCAAGCAAACCCTTAACTCCACTCTTTGTTTCCCAATTGGACTCGATTTCTGATTTCCGCAGACGTAAAGCAGCAGCAATGACTTCAGGTTTTGGAATCCTTTCTAAACCAGTGAAAGGTAATCGATTTAGAACAGGCAATCCAATTAGTTCAGAGAATTCTTCCAAAGTGGGTACCAACTGGTAATCAGGAAAGGTAAAGCAATGATGTTCAGGGTCAAAGAACTGGAACAGGACCCGTATCATGTCTTCTTCAAATTTTGAGGTAACCAAATGGAGTAGGTGACCATGCCTTTCAGTGAATTGAACATTCCTGGGGAATTCTGACACTAAGTCTTTTAGCTCAGATGGTACCGTTGAGATGTTGATTCGGATGTAATCTTTGGAGGCGGGAGCCATTACCTGCAAAAACAAAGGTAAACTCTTTGATCCTTGAAGTGTCTGGTGCAAAAATGATATGCTTATGATGCAAACATGTGGCACACAAAAACAAATCAAACAATAGCCTTAGGTTTAAAGGCTTGCATGGAGCTGATAGGTGATACCCTCCCCACTGAAGTTGAGTTGGTTAAAACCTGTCCTAGAATTGGATTCGGGTTCTATGATCCTTGGAAGTAACATCTCAATACGGCGCTCGAGCGGCCGATCAAAATATTCCTCGAGGATAACTAACATCGATCAATTTCAAAGCTAGCCACTTAAAAGGCCACAAGTCAAGTTCAACTAAAAAGGTTCTAAGACAAATTAGTGTTTAATGACATTTCGGAAGCCTAATATACTCCTTGATCATTTTCAAGGGACATCAGTATAAACCAAAGTATCGCACTAATGATGACTACCAGATCAACCGTATCGGTACATGCCGTACAGTTTCCTTGGTCTATTGTCATATACTTAAGGTATCTCGAGATTCGGGTTAGAATCTTTCACACAAGCAAAATACCCCAACAAACCTTTGAAAAAATAGAGCTATCAAGTCAAACAATTGAAAACATCGAAGTATTCTCTTAAGGTAACCCCTTTTGAAAACATTTTGTTTTTTGAAAGTGACTCCCCAGCAGAGTCGCCAGTTCTGTGGACCTCCGATTTTTTTAATCCTGGGCCATACCTCTGTTCTGTAGAGATACGTGAATTGACTCTTTTTTATCGCTTAATGCTTTCGCATTTTGAAAATTCACAGAGTCGCCACCGACCTTTTATTTTATCCAATTAAGGAAAGGTTTATAAAAGAAACAGAAAAAAGACCTTTAAGAAATTCTGGGTAAGGGGGTAGGTTATACAAAGGGAAGGTGTTAGCACCCTTTGTATCCATGGTTATCCATGGGCTCTTAAGTTTGCTTAGCTCACTTGTTTTTCGATCACTTTTCAATTGCTCTGAAATTGCTCATATGTGGTTTCAAATACCTTTGTAATTTGAATTTTGTAATGATCCGTGTGTGGATGTATACAAAATGCTTGTTTATCTTTCGAAAGATGTTTTGAAAAGAACGTTAACTTTGTAATAACCCGTGTTTGGATGTATACAAAGTATTGTCTTTTGGAAAGTTTTGAAAAAACAACAGTGTATGAGAATTTTGTTTGTTTTGATTTGAGCAAGCAAACTAGGAGATCTACCCTGAGTTGTAAGGTCTTTATCCTATTTCCTTTAAAAATCTATCCTTTCACCGGATATAAACGCAAGGTTCGATTTTGTACTCAAAACAGTGGAATTTTGACTTTGATTTTGAAAAGAATGAGAAGGGATTTACCTTAAGAGGTGCAAGTGTGATTGTGATTGGATTCAGATATTTTATCTTTGAAGTTAGTGATCTAACAGTTCAATTTTATCTTTGACATACACGCAGTTTATATTTGCTGGAAAGTAAAATGCGGAAATGTAAAGTGCGGAAAGTAAATCTACGCTATTACATCGATTGTGCAGGAAACGTAAACTAGCCTATTTACATGAATTTGACATCCTATACATTTATCTAGGAATTTAAATTGCAAGGAAAATAAAAAGCCTGTTTTTGGATTTTTTTATGATTGATTTTAATTATAATTAATGCATGATTAATTAAATTAAAATGAAAAAAAAAGATGAAAATAGATTTAAACCTAGAAATTAAGTTTAAAATATGTACAAAATATTTGTCAATTAATTTTAAAACAAAACTAATTTTTTTGGAATTTTTGGAATTGATTTAAGTTAATTAAAACATAATTATGTAAATAATTATACAAATAAGTAAAACTTAAAAAGAAAATTATTCAAAATATGTACAAAATTAGTTTATAATATATAAACAATATTTTATATAAAGAACAAATTTGTTTATGATTTTTTGATTGGTTAGAATAATTAAAAGGCAAATATATAAATATATACTAATTAATTATGCAAAATATTAAAATTTTGAAGAAAAATAAAATATTTTTATTTCAGAAAATAATATATTATTTTAGAAGTCTAAAAATATTTTTTGTGTATTTTTTGGATTTTTAAAACTATTTTTAATTAATTTAACAAAGAAATTAAAATAAAATAGAAAATAAAATAGAAAATAAAAGGATACTGATCCTGTGTGGAAATTTATGAGGGAGTATGATGTGCACGCGTGATCTGGAGCGTTGGATGACTCATTAAATGAAATCAAGTGGTCCAGAAATTGAGGCTCATGGGACACGTTGCGCCTGCAAAGCACAGAATTAGAGGAAAATTTAAAAAAGGTACGCGCGCTGCTGAACCAATGAGGGGGAGACACCTCATCGTCTTCAACCTTCAGCCAGGGGTTTTTACAGCGCTTTTATGAAACATGCGCTGTAATTGATGAACCTCAAACCTGCAAAATAGCGAATAGGGGTAAACGTGCAGAGAAATTTGGCGCGAGGATACCATTCAATTCGTCTGATCCATACGAACCTAATGGTGCTATTTAGAACTTGTAATTTGGCCTAATTTTGAAAGCCCTAATTTTGAAGCTATGAACCCTAAAATGGTAGTTTCGTTTATACGTGTCCAAACTTCAATTAAGTTTCCAGAAATGATCTACACTTCAAACCAAACTTAATAGTATGTCTACATCTTGTTAAACATGTGTGAATAACCAGATGCGAATTGATTTTAGTTTGAACAAATTTGGACCTGTATAGCTCGATTCAGTGAGCTTTAAGGCTTGTAACTGATTGGGATAGTTTCAGTGATGTTCAAGGAAGGTGTATGAATGCTTAGTTTGTATTGAAATGGACTGAAATTACAAATTCGAATTTGAGTTTTCTTTGAATTTTTTTCAAGTGATTACAAGTGTTATGAGCTTATATGTGCTTCTGAACTCGCCTCTTTTTTGTTACTGAACTATGATAGCTTATTTATAAGCATTGAGTGCTTACAATTGAAGCTAAGAAGTGTCTTTAGTTGCCTTTGTTGAAACTTTGGTTTTTTAATATTAAAAACCTTGAATTCTTGACCAAGTCATCTTGCCTTCAATGCACCTGCCTTGCCCTTCAATTCTCTGCAGAAAGATGAAGATTCTTTGAGGTGAGTCATGCTTGATTTGTAAGCTAACCATTATCCATGCATTTTCCTTTTAATTTTAATCTTAAAGTAAGATAAAATCATGCCAAAAATGGATAAAAAAAGGTGTGGGCTTAGTCTTGGTCGTGGGAGGCCCATAACATCATGGAAATGATGTTTGAATGCTGAAAACTTGGCCCCATTTGGAAAAAATACATTTTTGAGCAATGTTGATTTCATGTATTTTCCCAAAATTTAGCCAACTTCAACAAGGTGTAAATCCTTCAATTTTTGTCATATGAAGGAGATCTTGCACTTTTTGGAAACCTCAAAGAGTCCTCTAACCAATGCCTTTGTTCTCATGTCAAAATGATATTTGATGCTCCTTGTGTGTCCTTTTGAAAAAAGTGTCTTTTTGTTGACTTTGAAAATGACCTGTAATGTCTTTGGTCATATTTTTCAAATGGTGAATCCAATGACCATGGTATCAATGGCATTTGAAAGATAATTGAATTTCCTTCAAGATGAGCTTTGGTTTGAATTTTTTGGATGAAGGATGAGAGAGTTATGATCAGTCAAAGTTGAGTTGACTTTTCAGGCAAAAACCCTAATTTTGAATCTTAGAGTTTTGTTGATTTTTGATCTTTCCTTGATGAATTATGATCATCCAATGATCAAATGATGAATCCTTTGACAAAATATGGACTTTGACAAAAAAATTCATTTTTGACTGTCTGTTGACTTTTTTGGTCAAACGGGTCGTCTGTTGACTGTTTGAGCTGCTGACGGTGCGTCTGAGTGAATTGAAGTTTGAAAATTTGTATGATGGTACTTTGAGATATATGGATGTGTATGAAATCCATTTGAGCTCTCAAAAACCTGTTGCTCCTGTAAAAACAAGAAAAACCCTGATTAGGGACTGTTTGTGTAGGAGACAGTTAAACGTACCTGATTTTTTTGTGCAGTGTTGAGTTTCTGCTAATCGCGTGATATTCAGAAGACTTCTAGCACAAAAGATCTTGGAATTTTGAATTGTGAAAGATTGATTTGATTGATGGTACAAAACACCGAGAATTGTACTGCAAGCAGTTTGGCTGTCGACTGACTGTTCAGGTAGCAGTTAGAGTGAAAAATCAACAGTCAAAGTTAATTTTCTTTTTTGTTGTTTTTGTTTTATGTGAAAAATGAAAGTTTATTTACATGACTTGTTAAAAAAAACATAAACATAATAAATAACTAATATTTACGGTATGCGGGCAAAATTACCGAAAATAACCCTGAAAATCATTTAATGCACAGAAATAGGAATATTTGACTGGCAGAAAACACACAAAATATTATCTTAGTAATTAAGCAATATTATGACAAATAGTACAACATTTAATACTGACAGTACAAATATTACATACTATATTGAACAGTACGGCGAATAAACGGTACATTTAAGAAATAAGAAATACGGCAAATTTTAAGAATGACGATTAATGACCCATGCTATGAACAATAACATGTAGATGATTGGGAGTGCAACCATTGCAGGTCCACACTCTTCAGGACTATGCAGGCAGAAGAAAGTCATGATCACCGTAGCAATGGTGATGACTGTAAGAAACAGTGTCTCTATCCACTTTGCCATTCTTGTCAGGGAAGAAGAGAAAATAGATATGAGGTAGGAATTTGAAAGATGAGTTGGAATTTGATGTGAGATTTTATGGAAGAAAATGAGAGGTATTTATAGAATGGAAAGAAGGATAGAGACGTTGGGGAATGATGTGATTCCGTACAAAAGGAAAATTTGAGTGGAAGTAAGATTTGAAAGAAAGTGGATGATAGTGTTGGAAAAAAGAGAGATTTGATTTTTGAAAAAGAGATTTGAAAAGATTTTTGAAAATAATGGAATATAGTACAAAAACTAGTGGGAAACAAAAGATAATAATAATCTACTTGTTACCAGTACAGTCTGAGTTTCCTGATTCTGCGCCTGCAAAAAGATTTAACTCTGTACCAATTGTGTCAGTACTATTTATCTGTAAATAAATAAATAGCATGTGTGAAGTAATAAACAATATTTGGCGTTTGCGTAAGAATAAATTCAACTGCAGGCCAATTTACTGTATAAGAAAAATTCTAAAAACTAAGTGTTTCATAAGTTAGGATATTTGTTGAAATAATCCATAATTATATGAGACTTTTAATTTTCAGATTGGAGTTTTCTTGAAAAATATGTGTGCAAATTTTGGGGTATAACACATGGGAAGCATGACTTAGTTCTTACATTTGATTCTCTACATCATTTAATCATAAACCCTCATGTGATTGCATCAAGACCATTGGATTTCATTTTTGGCTCCAAATCCTTTTCCCAAGCCTAATTCTATTTTCCAATCCTAACTCCAAGCCACAAAATTTCCCAAGCCTAATTGCTATAAATTGAGGCACTCCCCTCTTCATTTTTCAAGCTTTGATAGCCAAAAAACTTATTGCAAATTCATTTCTTGAAGCTTTGATAGCCAAGAAAACTCTTGCTCTTTCTCTCCTCACCTCTTCCAAACCCCTCACTCAAAGCTGTTTTTCTTCCACACAAATTAGTGAGTCACATCTTGAACCTCACTAATTTAGAGCTAAACCTCAACATAAACACTACTTTTCTTCATCAATTGTGAGAGATCAAGGCTTGTGGTTGTGTGTTCTTGAAGAAGATTCAAAGTTTGTGAAAGATTTGGTAAAATTCTAGATCCATTCCATAATTCAAGATGTGATCCATTGTTGTTTATGCTTGATGCACCTTTGGTGCTATATTGATGAGATTTGCTTGCTTACTTGATACATTTTCGTGCACAAATTGATCCAAGATCACAAGGTGTTTGGTTTTATGTTTAAACAAGTTTTCTTCTCTTTATTTGCTGTTTTTTTGAAAACTGTGTTGTACAAATCGATTTACATCTGGTGCAAATCGATTTACACAACTGAAAACTGCACAGATTTTGAAAACAGAGTTATGCAAATCGATTTACACTCTATGCAAATCGATTTACACTGGGCAGAATGCTGATTTTTGTGGTTTTTGACTTGTTTTTGGTTCTAACTCATCTTCTACTCCTTTCTTTTGTTATTTTCTTTGAATCACAAGTTAGAGGCCTAATTTCTCTCTAATTTCAATGGACTTAGGGCGTCGATAGGATGAGAATCCAAATCCGCAAAATTATGTGATTGAAATTATGGATGAAAGGAGCTTTTAATGTGGTTCCATTTTTTACTTCTCTTTGTTTTGATCGATGAAAGTCTTAATACCTTGAGGATTCTTATGGATTCTTGGTAAAGACTAGATCACTCACCATTTTTCTTTTCGTGCGGTATTGCTTTCGGAAAACGATCTACATATCGTTCTTCTCGCATGCATTAGCACATAAAGTTTTGACCGGCCTCGTTGTAGGGTGATTTCTACATAAATCACTTGGCGATCTGCTTAACATAGCGCAATATTTCGTGTCCCGAATCAAAAAGATCAAATATGGAAGAGAATTGTATGCGGTTGATTTAAGACTTATGGAGGTTTATCGTGTAGTCGCTATGATTTTATCAAGCTTCTGATAAATTTCTATTGAATTTAAATCCGAGTACATCCTTCACTCACCATCGATCTTCATTACTAACTTTGATAACATACTTGACAAGTTTCAAGATGGTTATCTTTAACATCTAACAATTGACTTTAATTTCCGCACTTTATTATATTGCTCTCTATATTTCTCGCTTTATCGCTTTATTTTATCATTTCATCATATTTATATTCCGCTATTTTCTCTTTGTCCATTTGGACGCTATGTTTATGCTTCCGCTATTTTTCTTTTGTCCACTTGGACCATACTTTACTTTTATGCTAAAACACTAATAAACAACAAAAATCTAAAAAACACCTAAGGCTCTCTTTTGGACTATTGGTTACTATCCCGAGCATTATGGAGATTTGGACTTATGGACCTAGCACCTCTGGACCCTTATTCTGTTGTTACTCTGTTGTTATTCTGTCTGTCTGGCATTGGATTGTTGTCTGTTTATGTATGCAGGTATTTCCTTGAAAGCCCTTGATGGTTAATTCCAAGGCATTGATATAAGGATTTTACCCGAAAACAGCCGTTACTCTGCCCGATTTTCGTCAGAACTTTTAATGTGCTTAATGCAAAGTGGTGCTAAGATAATAAATTCACCAGGATCCCCAAGTGGTAATGTTTTGGTTTGGTATTGATAAGTCCAAAGGATGGGAAATCTACCTTGACTCATAATGTCATGTGTTGGTTTCTTATTTCGGTTAGACGGTTTCTTTCCTTAGCTTTTATTTTACGCAATAGGATAGCCTCTTCATCTCCTCCCATTCTTAAATTTTCAAAATCTTCTCCCTTTTTCAAAAACCTTCTTATGTTTGCAAACCTTTTCAAAGCCTTTTTCTTAAAAAATATCTTTTGCCTTTAGTGGCCTTTTCCTCTTTTTCTTCAAAAGTTTAGACACTGTTAATTGTCGAAACGAGTGGTTATACCCCACGATTTTGAAATTGATTGATATCATGAGATCTTTTCCGTGATAGAGAGCTAGTGGCATACTCGTCGATTTTATCCGAGTTGGAGCCCTTCTGTCATTAGCGATGCAAAGAACTCGTTTGTTTTCATGCTCAAGATCAATGGCTGAGTATTTCTCTCCAACGACGATAAAGTGTTTATTCGTTTTAAAAATGTTTTCCCTTTAAGCGGAACTACATTAGCTCTGACTTCTCCATTGCACCGAGGAGGTATGTAGGCACAAAGCTTAACGCTTTGCCGAGCTTATTTTAAAAATAAAACAAACCGTTTTTAGCACACACGACACAGATTTTCAAAAAGGTTCATGTGGAGTACCACAGATATGAGGGGTGCTTAAAATCTTCCCCTTGTATAAATAACACCCGTATCTAAGATCTCTTCTTTTTGTTTTAAAAAACAAACTTTGGTTTTTTTTCGTTCTTTTCCCTTTTCCTTTGGAAATAATAAAAGCGCGGTGGCGAATTTCACTGAAATATTGATTCGAGTCAATCCTATGGCTTCGATATCAGATTTTCCCCGCTACAGAAAAATGGCGACTTCACTGGGGAAGGCCGGTTTTAAGTGTGTTAAGCCTATTTTTGTTTATCTGTGTGTTTTTATTTGTATATATTGTTGTGTGCTTTGTTTGTTTATTTTCTTTTTCTTTTTTTCTTTTTGGTGCTCGATGGTTCCTCTGTGATGAGATAAAGTTCTAACCCGGACTTTGGTGAGTTACCTGAGATAGGAGGTGGTAAGACCAATAGTCGCATGTCAGGAGCAATCCTTACCATGAGCGTCATATGGTGGAACCCCAATCAGTGGAGGCCTCATAGAAGGTAGTAGAGGTTGTTACGAACCATCGTGATAACGCTATTACTTTCAATAGTGAGTGTCCGTAGAAGCTGAATGGCCTAGAACCCTTTTAACCAATCTAAGCCTTTTTTAGGATGTAGTGCAGAAACAAGATCAAGTACCAATTTGAGCTTGTTGTCATGCGATACTACGCTCAGACGAGGTCTTTTTAGGCATATTATTGGTGCCCATGAGCAATTGTGCGTGCCGGTAATATCCGATAGAAGATTGAAAACTCTGGGAACCTTTGTAGAACCCGATTGGCAGGTACAAAACTCCTTAGATCACGCCTTGTGGGATGGGTAGACCCATGGCTCCATGCTCGTGACGTCGAACCTAAGAACCTGGTTTGTGTGATTTTTGTGTGATTTGATGTGATCTTGTGTGCTCTTGATTGTGATTGATGCATAAATCATGCATTCATGCATTCATAAAAATGACATTCACAAATGGTTTTCAAGGAACTTAGAGACTTTCTTTGTAAACATCACAGGTACCATGGATCAAAAGAGAAGCATCAAGAAGTACACTTTCAGGAATTCAAGTGCAAAAGAATTGAAAGAGCTAGCAACTTTGATTCCTAATCTTGACAACTTCAAAAGCTGTTATGGGAAATTGATCTCTATCTTGAAGATCAAAGTGGAAAAGGGGATTCTTGAGACTCTTGTGCAGTTTTATGACCCAGTTTATCATTGTTTCACCTTTCTTGATTATCAACTTATGCCCACTTTGGAGGAGTATTCTTATTGGATTGGTTTACCAGTTACGAATGACATACCGTTTAGTGGTCTGGAGAAAGAGCCTTAGGTTGATGAGATAGCAGAACTTCTTCAGTTGAAAATATCAGATGTGAAAGCAAACATGACCAAAAAAGGAGGAATTTGGGGGTTGACTTCTAAGTTCTTGATTGGAAAGGCTTCTATGTTGGCTAGTAAAGGAAGTATGATTGCTTTTGAGACATTTTTAGCCTTGCTCATCAATGGTTTGATACTCTTCCCCAACATTGACAATTTTGTCGATGTTAATGCTATTCGGATCTTCATGATTGGGAATCCTGTACCTACTTTGCTTGGGGATACTTATCATTCCATTCACCATAGGAATGATAAGAAAGGTGGACTTATCAACTGTTGCACTCCTTTGCTCTATAAGTGGTTTATTTCGCACTTACCTCAGACTAAGAATTTCTTGAACAATCCTGATGGTCTCTCATGGTCTCAGAAGATCATGCCTCTTACTAATGGGAATATCCATTGGTACAATCCTGCTTATGACATTGGTGAGATTATTGATCGTTGTGGAGAATTCCCCAATGTACCTCTTCTTGGTATACAAGGAGGAATTACCTACAACCCCATTCTTGCAAGGCGTCAATTTTGTTACCCCATGAAGGAGCGACCCGCTAGTATTCTTGTGTCAGGAATTTTCTATCTTAGTGAAGATGGAAATTCGGATATGAGAAATCGGTTTGTGCGTGCTTGGCACCATGTTGATAGGAAGAGACATTTGGGAACGAAACAATGTGTTGCTCTCAAAGACTACACTGATTGGGTTCAAGCTAGAGCTCATGCTTTTCAGATGCCTTATTTACTCGAGGAGCCTTCTCTATCCATTGCTCCACCATTATCTTTCACTACTCCTATTGAAAGTAGTGAGGGGCATCTAGAGCTTGTGGCTAAGATGAGATTGGAAAGAGACGCTTGGGAGAAAAAGTTTCATGCTTCAGAAACAGAGAATAAAGAGTTGAAGGTACATTTGAAAGAAAAGGATGAAATGCTTGATATCCAAGACGGTTGGTTGATGGAAAAGGATGATCAAATCCGTCATCAAGAAGAATTACTTCAACAACATGGAGAAAAGCGAAAGAGACAACAAGAAGATTCAGTTGCATGGAAGGAAGTTGCTGATAAGCTGATGGTCGAGAATGCTCATTTGAAGGCCTTTTATGAAGATGAGTTAGAGAAGCTCCGTAGGAAGCTGCAGAGAGGAGTTGGATCTTCGTCAGAAGTGTTCCCTTCTAGTTTCTAGCTTTTCCTTTATTTTTGAATCCTTTTGTAAGCTTTTCTATTATTAATGAAGAATGTTATTATGTTATTATGTTTTTTTTTGCTAATGTTTACAACCAATGTCTTAAAGTTCCTTGAAAACCAATAATAATAAAAATCATTTGCATTGCATTTCATGCATCATTCTGCATTTTGGTCTTGCTTCCGAGAGTATTCCCGAGGTCTTATTCAGTGTTCTTCATCCAGAATTGAATCAAGCTGTCTCACCGGTATAACACTCGAGCTAACTGCAAGAAGAAGATGGAAGGTCTTGAACAAGAGAATCGTGAGCTGCGTGAAGAGGTTGTTACTTTGAGATCTGGTGTGGATCGTCTCACTGCTCTAGTTGAGACGTTGTTGGCTGCTCAGAATCAGAATCAGAATCAGAATCAAGTTCCTCCTCCCAATGCCCAAGCTCAGGGTCAGACCACTGTGATTTCTGAAATTGCTGCTACAACCATTCCTGCTGTTCCTGTTGGTGCTACTCAGCAACGTATGCCTAATGGATATCCCTGGGGCATGCCTGAAGGTTATTTGTCTGTTCCTGAGATGACTCGTCCGTTGACTCCTGTTATGGTCAACACGTCCCCTGTTGTTCATACTGGTCCATTTGTCCCAGAGCCCATTTATGATGCTGCTCCAAGTGAAATTCATGACAGAATGGATGGTTTCCAAGATCAGTTTGAAGAACTGCAGAAAGAGATGAAAGCTCTCCGTGGGAAAGAACTGTTTGGAAAGAATGTGCATGATCTTTGCCTTGTTCCCAATGTGAAAGTACCTACTAAGTTCAAACTACCTGAATTTGTGAAGTATAAAGGAAACTCCTGCCCTCAGGCACATCTGGTGATGTATGTAAGAAAGATGTTCACTCACACTGATGATCAACGTCTGTTGATCCACTACTTCCAAGACAGTTTGACTGGAGCTGCTTCTAAGTGGTATATGGGCCTTGATAGCACCCATATTCGCACTTTTAATGACTTAGCTGAGGCGTTTGTGAAGCAATACAAGTATAATGTGGACATGGCTCCTGATAGAGATCAATTGCGAGCTATGATGCAGAAAGAAAAGGAATCCTTCAAGGAATATGCTCAGAGATGGCGTGAGGTTACCGCCCAAGTGATTCCTCCGATGGAAGAGAAAGAGATGACTAAGATTTTTCTGAAAACTCTTGGTCCATTTTACTATGAAAAGATGATTGCAAGTGCTCCTGTAGACTTCACCGAAATGGTGGGTATGGGTGTCAGATTGGAAGAAGCTGTGCGAGAAGGTCGTCTGGTTCGGAATGACAATTCGTCTGGTGGGGCGAAGAAGTATGGTTCTTCATTTCAGAAGAAGAAGGAATCAGATGCTAATGCTGTTTCTCATGGGAGAAATAGTCGATTCAGAAATCAATCTCAACAAGTGGCGTTAGTAACTCCTGTTGTGAATTCGGTGCCTGTAGCCCCTGTTAATCAACAACCAGCAAGGCGGAATCCGTATCCTCGTGCTAATATTGATCCTATCCCTATGACGTACACTGAACTCTATCCTGCTCTAATTCATAAGAAGCTGGTTCAACCAAGGTCACCGCCTCCCGTTCTAGAGAAACTCCCTTGGTGGTACAAAGCTGATGCCACTTGTGCTTTTCATCAGAATGCTCCTGGGCATGATTTGGAAAACTGTTGGTCCTTAAAGAATGAAGTTCAGAGATTGGTCCGTTCTCGAATGCTTTCTTTCCGTAATATTGGCCCAAATGTGCAGAACAATCCGTTGCCAACTCATGAAGCGTCTGCTGTGAATATGGTGCATGGATGCCCTGGGAAGTATAAGATTTATCGTGTGGAACACATCAGAGGATCATTGGTAGAGATCCATGCCACTCTGTGTGAGTACAGTCATTATGAGCATAATCATGCTGCTTGTAGGATTTGTTCAGTTAATCCTCGAGGGTGTTACGTTGTGAAAAGAGATTTACAAGAGATGATAGATCAAAGGCTCATTGAGATTCTGAGGGATAGAGATGAAGATGATGTCAATGTGATTGAACCATGCTTTGAAATTCTGGAATGTGTAGAGATCGGTTACTATGGCAAAGCTGCTGTAGAACCTCTTGTGATATGTTTGCCTGGATCTGTACCTTATAGTTCTGACAAAGCTGTACCTTACAGATACAATGCCACAATGTTGGAAGCTGGAAAAGAAGTTGAGATTAAGCCTCTATCTTCTGTTGAGAATATAGCAGATGTTAGTAGAGTGACTAGAAGTGGACGAGTTTTTACTCAACCTCAAACAATTGTGGATGTCTAGAGGAATCCTACTCAAGTGCCTGTGAACAATAATGATGCGACAAAAGTGAATGCTGGGTCATCTTCAGGAAAGGAGATGGATGAGATTTTGAAGCTTATCAAGATGAGTGATTATAAGATTGTGGATCAGTTGCATCGTACTCCGTACAAGATCTCTATAATGGAGCTGCTGACGAGTTCTCCTGCTCATAGGGATTCTTTAATGAAGATACTTGATCAAGCCTTTGTGGATCATGATGTGACGCTGGATCAGTTTAATGGGGTTGTGAGTAATATCACTGCATGTAACAATTTGAGCTTTAGTGATGAAGATTTGCCTGAGGAAGGAAGGAATCATAATTTGGCTTTGCATATCTCTGTCAGTTGCAAAGAGGACTCAATGTCTAATGTGTTAATTGATACTGGATCATCTCTGAATGTCATGCCAAAATCCACTCTTGCCAAGCTGTCTTATGGTGGTACACCAATGAGATTCAGCAATGTGATTGTCAAAGCTTTTGATGGATCGAAGAAATCAGTGGTTGGAGAGATTGATTTGCCTATTGGTATTGGACCGTTTGTCTTCAAGATTACTTTTCAAGTGATGGATATTTTCCCTGCGTACAGTTGCTTATTGGGACGCCCGTGGATCCATGAGGCTGGGGCAGTTACTTCGACTCTCCACTAAAAGTTGAAATTTGTGAAAGATGGAAAGATGGTTGTTGTAAATGGAGAATAAGCTTTGCTGATTAGTCATCTCTCTTCGTTCCGTACCATAGAGGCTGATGAAGTAGTCATTGGAACTGCATTCCAAGCCCGGTCTGTTAATGATGAATTCAAAAAGGATGAAGCTTCCATTGCCTCCTTCAAAGATGCTCAACTAGTGGTTCAGAATGGACATACAGGAGTCTGGGGATAAGTGGTGAGTCTTCAAGAGAACAAGAATAGAGTTGGTCTGGGATTTTCTGCCTCAGACAAGTCTGTGATGAAACCTGAATCTACTTTTCGTCCTTATCAGGAGATGTTCCATAGTGCTGGGTTTCTACATCCGACTCCTCCAGAAGTGAACGCCATTGTTGAAGATGAATCAGAGCCAGAAGTGCCAAACTTTGTGACCCATGGAAAGATGATTAAGAATTGGATCACCATTGACATTCCTGAGTGTACTCATGCTTCAAAGTAATTTGCTTTTATGTTTTTCAAAATCCTTTCATTCTGCCCAAGATGAAAGTGAAGCTGTTGGGGCTTTTTTCTGCTTGTTTTAAACATTAAAATCATCAATAAAAGTCATTTTGTTTCTGCATATACATGCTTTTTATCTTTTTGCTTTTTCTGGAAAGTGGTAACACAAAAAACCTTAAAAATGTTTTCATTTTCCATAATCTGCACGATTACATGTTTGCATATATCTTTCCTTTTTCTGAAATAATAATCACTTGTGCAGATTAATCAATAAAACCGTTGAAAGTAATGACCCTGCACCCTCTTCTAACTTCGAGTGTCCTGTGTATGAGGCAGAAGAAGAGAGTGATGAATGTATTCCTGATGAGATTTCCCGACTGCTTGAGCACGAGGAAGACACCATTCAGCCATATAAAGAGCCGTTAGAAGTCATCAACTTGGGTTCTAAAGAGGATAAAAAGGAAGTCAAGATTGGGGCACTGCTTGGTCAAGATGTTAAGAAGAGGATGGTAGAGCTTCTTAAAGAGTATGTTGACATTTTTGCGTGGTCCTACCAAGACATGCCTGGGTTGGACACAGATATTGTGGAGCATCGTTTGCCATTGAAACCTGAATGTCCTCTTGTCAAGCAAAAGCTAAGAAGAAGTCATCCTGATATGGCGGAAAAGATTAAGAATGAGGTCTTGAAGCAGATAGATGCAGGTTTCCTTGTCACTTCTGTATATCCTCACTGGATTGCCAATATAGTGCCTGTTCCGAAGAAAGACGGAAAAGTTCACATGTGTGTTGATTATAGAGATTTGAATAAAGCCAGTCCGAAAGATGATTTTCCTCTACCTCACATTGATATGTTGGTAGATAGCACGGCAAAGTTTGAGGTTATCTCCTTCATGGATGGTTTTTCAGGATACAACCAGATTAAGATGGCACCTGAAGACATGGAAAAGACAACATTTATTACACCATGGGGGACATTCTGTTACAAAGTGATGCCTTTTGGGTTGAAGAATGCTGGTGCGACGTATAAGAGGGCCATGACCACTCTTTTCCATGATATGATGCACAAAGAAATTGAGGTCTATGTGGATGACATGATTGCCAAATCCCAGTCAGAGGAGGGGCACATGGAGGATCTGTTAAAGTTGTTTCAGCGTTTGAGAAAGTATCGTCTCCGCTTAAATCCAAACAAATGCACTTTTGGTGTCCGTTCCGGAAAATTATTAGGTTTCATTGTCAGTCAGAGAGGAATTGAAGTAGATCCTGATAAAGTCAAAGCAATTCAGGAAATGCCAACACCAAAGACTGAGAAACAAGTGAGAGGTTTCCTCGGACGTTTGAATCCAGGTTCATTTCCAATATGACTGCTACCTGTGAGCCAATCTTCAAGTTGTTAAAGAAAAATCAGGGATGTGTGTGGAATGAAGATTGTCAGAAAGCTTTTGACAACATCAAAGAATATATGCTTGAACCCCCCATTTTGCTCCCTCCAGCTGAGGGAAGACCTCTGATTATGTACCTTACAGTGCTTGAGAATTCAATGGGATGCGTGTTGGGTCAGCATGACGAGTCTGGTCGAAAAGAGTATGCAATATACTACCTTAGCAAAAAGTTTACCGAGTGCGAAACAAGATACTCGCTGCTTGAGAAAACTTGATGTGCTTTGGTGTGGGCTGCTCGCCGACTAAGACAGTATATGTTGAACCACACCACCCTATTGATTTCCAAAATGGATCCAATCAAGTATGTATTTGAGAAACCTGCATTAACTGGAAGGATTGCTCGCTGGCAAATGTTGTTATCAGAATATGATATTGAATATCGAGCTCAGAAAGCTGTGAAAGGAAGTGTGTTGGCAGAGTATCTCGCTCACCAACCAATTGATGATCGTCAATCTATCAGAATGGACTTCCCAGATGAAGATATAATGTATTTGAGATCTCAAGATTGGGATGAACCATTGCCAGAAGAAGGACCAGATCCTGAATCCAAGTGGGGTTTAATTTTTGATGGAGCTTCTAATGTTCATGGCCATGGAATCGGCGCCATTATTGTCACTCCGCATGGGTCACATGTACCTTTCACTGCAAGGATATGTTTTGATTGTACGAATAATATTGCTGAGTATGAAGCTTGCATCATGGGACTTGAAGAGGCCATTAATCTGAGAATTAAGATTCTTGATGTTTATGGAGATTCTGCGCTTGTGATTAATCAGATTAAAGGAGAATGGGAAACTCGTCATCCTTGCTTGATCCCTTACAAAGATTACGCCAGAAGGCTGTTGACATTCTTCAACAAAGTGGAATTCCACCACATCCCTCGAGATGAGAATCAAATGGCTGATGCATTAGCCACATTGTCCTCCATGTACAAAGTGAACTTCCATAATGAGGAACCTCAGATTACAATCAGGCGTCTTGATAGACCTGCTCATGTATTTGCAGTTGAGGAATCAACAGATGAAAAGCCTTGGTATTTCGATATTAAGCACTTCCTTCAGACTCAAGAGTACCCACTTGGGGCATCGAATAAGGATAAGAAAACTTTGAGGAGATTGGTTGGCAGTTTCTTCATCAATGCTGATGTTTTGTATAAAAGGAATTATGACATGGTTTTGCTCAGATCCGTGGATAGACACGAAGCAGACATGTTGATGCATGAAATCCATGAAGGTTCTTTTGGTACTCATTGTCGCTACCGCGAAAAATGGAATCAGAGTCGCCACTAATATATTCATCCCATCGCGGGAAAGGAATATCAGAAAACCTAACTCGAAACAAGGACAAGGTCTTTCGACCAGAGAACAGGGCACGGGAGTCGGTTACGCAAGGGGAAGGTGTTAGCACCCCTCGTGCCCATTGTACTCGATGGTATCCACCTATGTTTGTTTCTATCTAAAGGGTGTATATCTATGTCTAAACCTAGATGCGAATGAATGCAAAAGAAAAACGGGGAAAAGAAGGAATTATTTACAAGTGTGCTCGCTTAGGCCCCGCGACCCAATGCCTACGTATCCCTTAAAAGGAATCAGAGCTACCGTAGTTCGGCTCCATAGTTTTCATTTGTTTTGTGTTTTTTAGTTGAACAGCGGTTAAGGTCACAATCCACGATGCTCGACCTTTGGAGACTTATACGCCTAGTTTTGGAAAGGACTTAACTTGTTCTTAAGCGCCTAACAAGGCAAAAGAGTGAACTTGGGTTTGTGTTTTTTATGTAACTACATGATGAACAAAACCCAATACAAGGTTTCGCACCACTTCGTCACTTTGTTTTAATTTGAGCCTTTATTAAGTGTTTTAAATGTTTTTGGTTGAGTGTTTTTTAAGGGAATTTACTTTGCGATTAGAATCACATAAAATGTATAATGATCGAGAAGCAGATTAGGGAATGAATCCCACTCACTTCTATCCCATTATATAATGTTCAAGAAACAGATTAGGGAATGAATCCCACTCATTTCTATCCCATTAATTAATGTTTGAGAAACAGATTAGGGAATGAATCCCACTCATTTCTCTCCCATTAAGTAGTGACCGAGAAACAGATTAGGGAATGAATCCCACTCATTTCTATGCCACTAAGTGATTGAGAAACGGATTAGGGAATGAATCCCACTCATTTCTCTATCACTTTCTTAATGTGATTCGCATCTTTATTTATTAGTGTTTTAAAGTTGAAAAAGAAAAAAGAATGAACAAAGGGGAACTAACCTATTCTCTAATCTAAGTCGTTCTATTCTACAAGTGGCCCTAAGGTCAAGGATTACTATCCTAACCTATCTCAATTCCTCTTAACAAAGAAGGAAGAGTCTAAGGGAACATGGCAAAAGAATGGAGTTACAACTCCAACAAGATGAGAAGAGAGCCCTAGGGCAGTAGCAAACCAAGGAAATAAGTGTCCTAAATCAAACACAAAAGCATCATGACATCACACGAAAATATTCACAAAGAGTTACCAAAGTATCGCATAAATCGTCACTTAACAATTAGCGAACAAACATCCATTAATCCAAGCAAAAAGCAAATAAAAACATGGACAAAGTTTAAAGTCAGTAGCTATTAGTTCATTTATAGGTCCAAGGCCTTATACCAATCTATGTTAGTCGATTAACTTGAAACAAACAAAGTTCTAACAAAACTATACAAAATTAGGTCAAAACTAGTTAATAGAATTCAAATTAGGAGTGGAGTTAGGAAGATGTATTTTCATGGTAGAAGTCAGTAGCCAATGACCTCTAATAGGTGTCTAAACAATCATGGAATCAAGTCACAAAGTCTCATACAAAATTATAGGTCATTTAGACAAGTTATGGCGCAATCGTTAACCAAAGGTGAGTTATTTACAAGTAAGAAAGGAAGATTCAAGTAAAATAAGAAAACATGACTTGAAAAATTCAACTCCAGGTCTTAGGACCTCTAAACATCCCTACTTATATGTACAAAAAGAAACTAAGTCAATTGCATAAAGGCAAAGCAAATTACAGGTCAAATTCACATGGTTATCCGTTTAGGAACGTACATAAATCGGGTATAGAAAATCTAATGAAAACCTAACCAAAACATAGAATTAGACTTTTATCTTTTTCACACCATATGGTATATGAGTCTACTTATATCACACAAAAAATGGCAATTAAATTCTACTCCTAAGGTATTAAACAAAATCAATTTGCAAAACCGATCAAACTTAAAAACACAATGAATATGTTGAAAGAAAGGATTTATTAAAAATAGGAAAACAATTTCTAAAAATCAAGAAAAAATACTACAATTATTTACACATGTGATTCTATCTAAAACATATTTTTGTTCATTTTTTATTTGAATTAAAACTGGTTTATGAATCAAAAGTTAGAAAGAAAATAAAATGAAATAAGACTAAAATCTGTCTAGTATAGGGGTGCGTTAGTAAAAAACAAATTAAACTACATCCTAGTCATTGGCGTTGTGGGCTCAGATCAAGGGGTGTGTGGAAAACAAAAGTGCTGAGCCCAATCCGCATGCAAACCCATTCCAAAGCCTCATTATTTTCTCTTTATTCTCTTATTTATTATCAGCATGTAAATATTTGCACTATGGTTTATTAACGTGACATGCAACTATGATATCAATTGGGCAATGTTATACTTAAGTCACTAAAGACAAAAGTGGGACCTGAACCAATCACAACACAACACAACACACACCAATCATTATAATAAAGCCAAAACCACAATGTAATGGGAGCAAGATCCACTAAGAAGGCGCCACGTATGCAAACTGAAAAAAAAAGAAGGAAAAGATTGTTCAAAAATCAGACGCCGGAGATACTCTCCGGTCGTCTTCTCCGGTGAGGGACTACGGCGGAGCCACGCCTTTTTTTCCAGAAACGCAAAAAGCCTATGCCTTTCCACTCGAAATCTCACGCTGAGCACAGATCCGATGCTCGTTTTCTCTAATTCTTCCTATAACTTACAAAACGAATGCATTTCTGAAACCCTAAAATCCAAGATCTCCTCTAAAACACACAAAGTAAGCACCAAAGTAATCCTCATGACACAAGGCATTCAAATACGCAGGTTACACATTCAAACCAGCATCATATCACAGGAATCGGTATCAAGCTTCAAGATCCAAAAAATTCATATAGGATGCAACACACATTTGAGAACATGGTGGTCTAAATCCTAACCCAATCCCTGATGACGGGTTCCAGGCCTACACATGCTTCTAATGCAAAGGCAAAGAATCATTTACTTGTTGGATCTTGGAATACAAAGGTGAAGAACACTCTGCTTCTTTCTAGAACTTGATGTCAACGACACTCGTGATTCTATGAGGACGATGGTGAGGATCCGATGATAGCAACGAGAAGCACGTGTTGATGATTGGAGGATGCAGAGAGAATGATAGTGATGTGAAGGTGGAGTGGTGAAGATGATGATGTGGTTGAAAGCTTGATGATGAAAGTGGTGGTTACGTTGAGTTTGTTGAGGTGGTGAGAGAGAGGAGATGAAGTGAGGTAAGTATGAAGAGAGTGTGGAGAGGAAAATGATGAAGTTGAAAACTGAAAAAAAGAAAGAGAGTGGTTCGTGGTTTTTTGAAACTGGAAAAAGAAGAGTGAAGTCCCCTTGAAATGTGAGGTGTGAATGGTTTATATATGGAGAGGGTGTATGAGTGTTACGGTATGGCTCATGTAGTTTAGCACTTGTTCACAAAACTTAGCATGCAAGTGTTATATTGTATATTTGTAGTGAACTCTTTTTTTTTTTATGTGTAGAGAAAATTGCATGGCTGTATGGGGAAATGATGGTGAGGCTGTAGCTGATTATTTCTTTTTTTTGTAAATTTAATACACAAGTAACAAGTTTATGTATATAGAGCAAGTCTTCTGTTGCTTTATGTGTGCATGGATTTTGTAGTAACCTTTTTTCCACTTTATGTATGCGGCCTTTGGTTTTGACAAAAATGAAGTAAGGTGAGTAGTGCTGATGGATTTCACATGCATGCTACAACATTTTCTGGCTCGATGCTTTGTTGTTGGGGGTCACCTATGATGCTCACTTTATGCCTATCTCTCTTCCTGAACACTTTCTTAGCATAAACTCGGGTTCAAATTCAAAAGGACATGGAAGGGAGTAACAATGATGTTAAAGAGTAGTTAAAAAAAATGGTTGCAAGTATGGGAAAAATGGTTGGGATCCTGTTGTGTCATGCCCTCAAAATCTGCGCGCGTGCCTTAAGCCCTTGGCCTAGCAAGATGCCTGACCTCAACCTTATGGACACATGACTTTGAAGTCTCTTATTTTACTCAATGTTGGCCTACCAATTGTGACCCTGGACTTGTTTGAAAGACAACATGGCAAGGAATGGTTTAGTAACAAGTTTGATCCATATGGAGACTTGTAGGGCCTTAAAATTAATGTTAAAACTGGCACGCCAAGTGTTTGACAAAATGAAGGTGCGTGACCTGGATTTCTGCCCAGCCAGATGCCCAACTCTGATCAGTGTGAGGGTGCTACTTTGGAGCTTCATAACGGATCCAATACTTATCCCAATAACTCAATTATTGATTCATTGTGTAGAGAACATGGAGGAGAAGATATTCATAATAATTTTGAACTTGATGAATGCTTGTAGTGATCTTAAACTGGCTTCCAATATTGCACACCACGTGTTTGATGAATTGCTTGCGTGTGCCCAGAAATTTGCCTTGCAACTTGACTTGTATTCTAATGAAAATGTTAAACTTCAAACCTCCATAACTTTTGATCCAAACTTCAAATGGAAAAACTTCCAACTACAAATTTGTAGAGGACCATGAGATGAACATTTTTTGTGTTGAACTTGTTTTGAAATTCTTCCATTTGCCACGTGTAAATTGATGCTGAAGTGGACTGCTCATTATGCTTTAAAGAGCCAAAATATTTTCTAAGTATGAAGACTTTCTCTTTTAGGAATTTCTCATTTTAACCACCATTCTATTTTTGGCAATTTTGAATATTTCTTGATTTTTATTATTTCTTTGACTTTCTTTGACCGATTTTCCACCAAAAGTAAATATTTGACAGTTGACCTTGAATTTTCCCCAAAAGTCGGCTTTTCCTGATTTTTCCGATTCCAGATGAATTTCCCGATTAAATGGTTTCTGATCCCATTCTCAATCAGTTTTCAACCAAAGAATCTTCAACGAATATTTCTTCAAGGTGACTACACTTCACATTCAAAATCAACTCCTTCTCTTATTTTGATCAGGAATTTCTTCTCCAAAAGCTCTTTTCTTGTCAATTCTGGATAGTAACCATGATATGAATGTAATGGATGAATGGCCTAGAAGAGGTATGCACATGAATGTAATGTGAAGGCCAATTGGGGAATAAATAAAATGGGCAAATTTTGGGGTGCAACAGCTGCCCCTATTCAATCTTCTTGGACCTGAATGTGCAAACGATACAAGTTCTGGACATTTGAGGTGTAAGTGGATTGAATACCAAAGAACCCAAAAATTTTCGCTCTGGAGTAACAACTCTGAGGTGATGTTTGTAATTTTGATTTTGAAAGAGGATATCAGTTACTACTGATTTCAACCAAGGGATACTATTAAATGCTTGATATAAACAAGAAGGATGCCTGTAACAACAGGACTTTTGCCGGTAACAACCAGACTTTGAAAGAAAGGACCCATAACAATCGGACCTAGCCAAAGGATGCCTGTAACCACAGGACTTTAAGGAACAGACTAGTAACAACTAGGACTGACCGAGGGATGCCTGTAACAACAGGACTTTTGCTGGTAACAACCAGACTTTGAAAGAAAGGACCAATAACAATCAGACCTAACCAAAGGATGCCTGTAACAACAGGACTTTAAAGGAACAGACTAGTAACAACTAGAACTGACCGAGGGATGCCTGTAACAACAGGACTTTTGCTGGTAACAACCAGACTTTGAAAGAAAGGACCAATAACAATCAGACCTAACCAAAGGATGCCTGTAACAACAGGACTTTGCTGGTAACAACCAGCCTTTGAAGGATGCCTGTAACCACAGGACTTTAAAGGAACAGACCAGTAACAACTAGAGCTGACCAAAGGTGCCTGTAACAACAGGACTTTGCTGGTAACAACCAGACTTTGAAGGAAAGGACCCATAACAATCAGACCTAACCAAAGGATGCCTGTAACAACAGGACTTTGCTGGTAACAACCAGCCTTTGAAGGATGCCTATAACCATAGGACTTTAAAGGAATAGACCAGTAACAACTAGAGCTGACCAAAGGTGCCTGTAACAACAGGACTTTGCTGGTAACAACCAGACTTTGAAGGAAAGGACCAATAACAATCAGACCTGACCGAAGGATGCCTGTAACCACAGGACTGTAAGGAAAAGGCTAGTAACCACTAGACTCAGCCAAAGGATGCCTATAACCATAGGACTTTTACTGGTAACAACCAGATTTTGAAAGATGCCTATAACCATGGGACTTTTGAAAGAGATGCCAATAATTATTGGACTTGACTGAATCCCACAGGCCAAAAGGCGGGGTGTAACTCTTCAAGAGTAGCAATCATTCGAATTGCCATCCAAACGATTGAGCTCTGCAAACGGGAAATAACCAAAGAAGGTAATGATCTTGACAAAGAAAGACTTTGTATCCAATCCGCACTGGAGGGAGAAAGAAAGATTTCTTTTGGGGATATGTTACTTTGTGCCTTGGAATCACATACAAACTTGGCTTATGCATTGATGCATGTTTGAATTTTTCCATGGCGTAATGCTCCATATTCATGGAAATGCTACGCGTTTTTGTAGATGCAATATGAATGCAATGATTACTATATGTAGAGATAATGGATGAACAATCGGAGAGAGCTTTCTGTTCCCAGCACTCTGTGGGGACTTCTTCTTGGTGCCTTGACCTTGCGAGGCCACACCAGATGGTTTCTCGACCGACTCCCAATATGTAACTTCTGCAGGAGGGAAACTTGCACCATGAGACTTGTGAGGAAGGAAGCACGATGGCACCTTTGAGCGGCAAATCCGTCATCTTATTTTGAAGCTTGAAGATTGCACCTCCCTTTTTGAACTTCCACATCTTTGTCGAAGCATGAGGGAATCTAATCAACACTGCGGAGCATTTGAACCTTGGATGAGAGCTCTTCGGGGAAATGAACTCAGGTTTTTTTTTTGAAGGAAATGAGACCTTTGGGTTCTTGAAGCGTAGGTGCTGGCATCTGACTGTGCTGAATGATCGGAGCTTCCTGCAAAACAAATCAAGCAAATATGCCCCAGGTATGATGGTTCTACCTCGTCCATCATCCCAAGTACTCAAACTCTTTAAGCAATTCTATTTGTTTTAGCTCATGTTCTTTTTGTAGGACCTTAATGTTAGAAATGCAATGCTTACCAAAATAATTGGACGTTTTTGTAAACAAAACAATAAAAATAACATGATGTAGGAATTTTTGAGTGAAGAAACCTTTTTTATTAATGAAAAGAAGTGCCTAACATAGGCGAGTACATCAGGAAGCGGCCTCCTTGAGGAGGTGGCCACCAAAAAAAGAGAAAACCAACAGCATTTACAAACATGGCAACGTAAGAAAAGATTCCATTGGGTTCCAATCTTGCTATGCCTTGCAGATCTTCAATATTCCTTCTATTTTGCCTTCCGAAATGGATGAATAAATTGGTCCTTTACCCTTCTGAGGCCTCCAATTGTGCTGACTAGTTATACTCAAAGATCCAATGCACGACGCAGTCATTCGCTTTTTGTCCCTCTTTTGCCTGGATCGCCCTTTCGGGTTTTCAATCCACCAGGACCCCTTTTTTGCCTAAGTCGCCCTTTCGGGTTTTCAACTTAGCGGGTGTACTTTATTTCTTTTTCATTCTTTTCCTGATCTTTCCTTTTCTTTTATTTTTATTTTTGATCAGGTTTATGCGAAGTATTTTTTAACTGCGTCGGCATTCACGGGAAGTGGGAAGTCTTCGCCATCCATAGTTGAGAGGATCATGGCGCCACCTGAGAAGTTTTTCTTTACGACATAAGGCCCTTCGTAATTCGGAGTCCACTTTCCCCTAGGATCGTTGTGAATAGGCAGGATCTTCTTGAGCACAAGGTCACCAACTTGAAAGTGTCGAGGTCGAATCTTCTTGTCGAAGGCTCTTTTCATCTTCTTTTGATAGGCTTGCCCGTGGCATATGGCTGCTAGTCTCTTTTCATCAATGAGGTTCAGTTGATCAAATCTGGTCTGGACCCAATCAGCTTCGCTGAGCTTCACATCTGTTAATACCCTTAATGAAGGACTCTCAACCTCAACCGGAAGAATCGCTTCCATGCCATATACCAACGAGAAAGGAGTTGCCCCTGTGGAAGTGCGCACCGAGGTACGATAACCATGTAAAGCAAAGGGCAACATCTCATGCCAGTCCTTATAAGTGACCACCATCTTTTGCACAATCTTCTTGATGTTTTTATTGGCCGCTTCAACTGCGCCATTCATCTTTGGCCGATACGGGGAGGAGTTATGATGCGTAATCTTGAAATTCTCGCATAATTCCTTCATCATCTTATTATTGAGGTTGGATCCATTATCAGTGATAATTCTCTCAGGAACCCCATAACGACAAATTATATGGTGCTTGATGAAGCGAGTCACTACTTGCTTGGAGACATTTGCATAAGACGCAGCTTCAACCCACTTGGTAAAGTAGTCAATAGCAACGAGGATGAAACGATGTCCATTAGAGGCGGTGGGCTTAATTTCCCCAATCATATCGATGCCCCACATAGCAAATGGCCAAGGAGATGTCAACACATTCAGAGGAACCGGAGGTACATGAACCTTATCTGCATACACTTGACATTTGTAACATACCACCACATGGTTGAAACAATCATGTTCCAAGGTAGACCAATAATAACCTGCTCTCAATATTTTCCTAGCCATGGTGTGTCCACTAGCATGTGTACCAAAGGATCCTTCATGCACCTCTTGCATGATCTTTGCTGCTTCGTGTCTATCCACGCATCTGAGCAACACAGAATCAAAATTCCTTTTGTACAACACACCTCCAGCAATGAAGAACTTGGCGGATAGTCTCTTCAGAGTTTTCCTATCCGTGAGGGAAGCACCCTCAGGATACTCTTGGGTCTCCAGAAATTTCTTAATGTCATAAAACCATGGTTTCTCATCAGGCACATTATCAATGACGCCACAGAATGCAGGTTCATCCAACCTTTTGATCACAATTGACGGTGCTTCATTGTCCCATTTGACTTTGAACATGGATGCTAAAGTGGCTAAAGCATCAGCCAAATGATTTTCCTCTCGAGGGATGTGATCGAAGGTGATCTCATCAAAGTATTGAGCCAATTTCACCACATGTTCTCTATAGGGAATCAAGTTGGGGTGGCGTGTTTCCCAATCTCCGTTGATCTGACTAATCACCAAAGCAGAATCTCCATAAACTGCGAGATTTTTAATCCTTAAATCAATGGCCGCCTCAATACCATATATGCAAGCCTCGTATTCAGCCACATTATTAGTACAATCAAAACAAATCCTGGCCGTAAATGGAATATGAAAACCTGTTGGAGAAGTAAGCACAACCCCAATACCATTACCCAATGCATTAGAGGCACCATCGAACACGAGCGTCCATCGCGCCCCTGGTTTAGGTCCTTCCTCTTGATCTTGACTTTTGGAAATTTCTGCCACGCACATTATATCTTCATCAGGAAACTCAAAGTACATAGTCTGGTAATCGTCCACAGGTTGATGTGCAAGATAATCAGCAATTACACTACTTTTAATGGCCTTCTGAGTAGTGTATTGTATGTCATATTCTGTCAAGATCATTTGCCAACGGGCAATCCTCCCTGTCAATGCCGGTTTCTCAAATATATATTTGATTGGGTCCATATTTGAAATCAATAAAGTGGTGTGAGTCAACATATACTGTCTCAGTCGGCGAGCAGCCCATGCCAAAGCACAGCAAGTTTTCTCGAGTAGTGAGTATCTTGATTCACAATCGGTAAACTTTTTGCTAAGGTAATAAATTGCGTGCTCTTTTCGACCGGACTCGTCATGCTGACCCAGCACACACCCCATTGAATTCTCGAGGACTGTCAGGTACATAATCAAAGGTCTACCTTCCACTGGAGGCATGAGGATTGGAGGCTCTTGCAAATACTCTTTAACCTTATCAAACGCCTTTTGACAATTGTCATCCCACTTTATTGCCTGATTCTTTCTCAATAGCTTGAAGATAGGTTCACACGTGGCGGTAAGGTGTGAGATGAACCTTGCAATATAATTTAACCTTCCCAAGAATCCACGAACCTGTTTCTCAGTTCTCGGCTCAGGCATCTCTTGTATAGCTTTTACCTTGGCGGGATCGACCTCGATACCCCTTTCACTTACGATGAAACCAAGCAACTTTCCTGATCTCACTCCGAAAGTGCATTTATTGGGATTCAACCTTAACCTGAACTTTCTTAACCTTTCGAACAATTTCTTCAGGTGAACAAGGTGTTCCTCTTCTGTATGGGACTTTGCGATCATGTCATCCACATAGACCTCAATCTCTTTACGAATCATGTCGTGAAACAAAGTCACCATAGCTCTTTGATAGGTTGCCCCAGCATTCTTCAACCCGAATGGCATGACCTTGTAACAAAAGGTTCCCCAAGGTGTAATGAATGTTGTCTTTTCCATGTCCTCGGGTGCCATCTTTATTTGATTGTAACCAGAAAAACCGTCCATGAAGGAGAAAACTGAGAACTGAGCAGTATTATCTACCAATACGTCAATGTGAGGAAGCGGGAAATCATCCTTCGGGCTCGCCCTATTCAGATCTCGATAGTCGACACACATTCGTACCTTCCCATCTTTCTTAGGTACAGGTACAATGTTGGCGACCCATGGTGGATAAACTGTTACAGCAAGAAAACCTGCATCAAACTGCTTCTGAACCTCTTCTTGGATTTTCTTGGACATATCAGGACGTGTTCTCCTGAGTTTCTGTTTGACGGGCGGAGAATTTTCTTTAAGGGGTAGCCTGTGCACAACAATATCAGTATCTAATCCAGGCATATCTTCGTAAGACCATGCGAAGATGTCAGAATACTCCTTCAACATTCCAATCAACTTTTCTTTCACATTCTCATTCAAAGAAGCCCCTATTTTAACCTCCCTTCTCATCTCTTCGGTGCCAAGATTCACCGTCTCAATAGGCTCTTGATGTGGCTCGATCACTTTCTCTTCTTGTTTCAACAATCTGGCCAACTCATCAGGCAATTCACAATCTTCTTCATCCCCTTCTTCAGCGGTGTAGATAGGATTGTCAAAGTCATAACGAGGCATAGCAAGATCGTTACCAACAGAATCTGGAGGAGAAGTGGATCTGCATGGATTATGATTTATGCTTTATTTTAGAATGGAGGGATGATGATGAATAAAAAACGTTGCCATTTTTTTTATTTATTAATTATAAATGTAAAAGTAAAAAAAAAAACGAAAGACAGGGAACACAATATTTGAATGCAAAAACGTCCTTTTATTAATGATTTTAACATTGAAAAACAACAAATGAGGCCCTACATATGTTCACTGTGTCTTGGGCAGAACACATGAATTATTGCATGATAAACAAAAACAAACAGTATTACTTTTGATCAAGAGCAATTGAGATGATGTCTTCAGATGACCAGTTGAGCAGCTTCTGTCCCGGGACACACCTTGATCCATTCTTCAATGTCATAATCACTATCCATATCATCATCAGCAGCGCAAATATGATCCTTGACGATGCCAGCACTAGAGAACTTGATCGGAACGAAGGTTCCGGGCTTCTTGGAGGCCTCATCAGATGAACTCTGACCCAACTGATATCCAATCCCACATTTATCCTGCTTGATTGGTAGATCCAAGACTCGGCCCCATCCTTCGGGATGTCCAGATTCAACCACGGCTTTAGCTTTCTTTAGTGAAGACATGGGAGCCTCCAACTTCTTATTGTCAACATAAGGGATCTTGATAGTCTGGACAGCCTCAAAGGCTTGGCAAGGCGTCTCGTGGACCTCTCCTTCCACATCAATATACCTGAAGGACGCAAGATGGCTTACCACGTGTTCTTCCTCCCCACATATTGTGACTATCTTTCCTTGAGTCGCGAATTTGAGTTTCTGATGCAATGTGGAAGTCACGGCCCCAGCAGCATGGATCCATGGACGTCCCAGGAGACAACTGTAAGACGGGTGGATGTCCATCACAAAGAAGGTAATAGTGAAAAGCTGAGGGCCTATCATTATTGGCAAGTCAACCTCCCCAAATACTGATCTCTTTGACCCATCAAAGGCTCTCACTGTCAATTCACTCGGCCTTATCTCGACACCAGAGTAATCCAGCCTCATCAAAGACGACTTCGGTAATACATTCAGAGAAGATCCATTATCCACGAGAACACGAGATAACATAGTCCCTTTACATTCCACTGATATACGCAAAGCTCTATTGTGATTTCTACCTTCGGAGGGCAAGTCTGCATCAGTGAATCCCAATCCATTACCAGCATTGATGTTTGACACCACTCCTTCAAGTTGATTCACGGAGATCTCTAGAGGGACGAAAGCAGTACTTAAAAGTCTCAACAAAGCGTTTCGATGTGTCTCCGAACACAAGAGCAACTGCAAGATCGAAATCTTTGATTGAGTTTGACTCAGTTGGTCAACCACTTTATACTCACTTTTCTTGATGATCTTTAGGAACTCTTCCATCTCTTTGGCCACAGTGTCTTCAGAGTTAGAGCTTTGCCCCGGATCCACCGTATCTTCTACCACTCTTTTCCCTTTTGCTTGAGCTAGAGCTTCTGCATCGTCATCGCGAGTATTCTGGGGAGGATTGAAAATACGACCACTTCTTGTCATTCTTCCAATGCCAACAACATTATCAACATCTTCTTTCTCAACCGGTGCTTTAATCTCATACTTGGCCCCTTGGTAGAAAACGTCTCCGCCATAATTCCATGGGATTGCTTTCTCAGTAGTATATGGGATGGGACCAGGCAACGTGATGACCAAAGGCGGCGCTCTGGCAGGAATCGGGATCTTAGTAGGAGTGTACGGAATGGATAGCACATTGATTTCATTCTTGACTGACTTTGGATGTCGCACGTGCTCAAACTGTAGATACCCACTATCTATCAACTGTTGAATCCCATCTTTCACCTTGTCACAAACTGAGGAGGTGACCATACAATCAGTACAGAATTCTCCACAACCAGCGTATAGTCTCATCCTCAATAATTCCTTCTTCAATAATGGCAACAACGATCCCAATTCGATAACATCCTTGACCAAGTAAATGTCTTCAACAATATCGATGGCATTTGCGGCGTGAGTTCCATGGGAAGGCATAGGGTTCTGTACAACGTTAGGTCCTTGAGTAGGGGTGAATTCAATAGCTTTTGAATCAAGCAGATCCTGTACTTTATGCATGAATCCTATGCAATGTTCAATATCATGACCAGCAGCCCCAGAATGAAACTCACAGTGGGCATTAGCGTCATAGTTAGGAGGAAGCTTAGAAGGTGGAGGGCCCATGGTACGAAGTTGCACCAGGTCCCCATGTAAGAGATGAGCGAGTAATTGTGCATATGTCATAGGTATGGGATCATAAATTCTTGGTGGTATCGACTTTTGCTGATACTGACGTGGGGGATGCCTCTGCTGTTGCGGTGGTTGTTGAAGAGGAGAACTCGGTATGGTCACAGCGGCTACCTGTTGATAAACATGGCCTTTACCTTTACCATAGTAAGCAGCACTCGTTTCACCCTCTCTCTTCTTAGCGAATCCGTTATATGGCTTCTTCCCTCCTGCCCCAGAAGAGGAACTAGCAGCACTTGGATTCTGTATTCTACCAGCCTTAATTCCACTTTCAATTCGCTCACCAATCATGACCAACTCGGCAAAACTTGAGGATGCAGAGCAGGCGGAGTAGTATTGGCCCTCCAGAGTGTTGGTGAACAAATCCATCATTTCTCTTTCCAACATAGGTGGCTGGACTCTAGCTGCCAACTCACGCCATTTCTGTGCATATTCTTTGAAGGACTCATTAGCTTTCTGGGATAGATTCTGTAACTGAGTGCGATTTGGTGCCATGTCAACATTATACTGATACTGCTTTATGAAAGCATCAACCAGGTCCCTCCAACTTCGGATATTAGCTCTCTCCAATCTCATATACCATTCCAAGGATGCCCCAGTCAGGCTATCTTGGAAGAAGTGCATCAACAATCCTTCATCTTCAGAGTACACATGCATTTTGCGATAGTAAGCTCGGACATGTGTCTTAGGACAAGTGTTCCCCTTGTATTTCTCGAAGTCGGGTACCTTGAATTTCGGTGGCACATGGACGCCAGGAACTAAACCCAAGTCATTGATATCCATACCCAATCCTTGGCCTTCCATTGCCCTCATCCTTTCCTCCAGACCTCTAAACATCCTTCCAGCATCCTGTGGGAATCCCCATTCACTTTCAGGAAACAAATCCTCGTGTCGGTCCTCTTCCAACACGGGGATAGCAGCAGCCCTTCTGATTTGTTGTGTGGTCTGTCCTTCAAGGGTAGGCTGGGGAGGCCCACGGGGATTACCTTGATTAGCAACAGAAGGGATTACACCAGGTCCTCCGATCACAGGTTCACCATTGACACGAATATCAGCACGATTTCTTTGCGGGGGGTCCGCAACAACCTGAGCAACTGTGTCCATCCTGATTCTGAGTTCTTCTTGGCGATCAGCCATGTTTTGCATGACTTCCATGAACTGAGCCATCTGAGCAGTAACCTGAGTTCTCATCTGGATAAGATCGTCCCTTAACTGATCCATTTGCAGTGAGTGATTAGCCCTTGTGTAGTAGCGATGTGTAGGCGGAGGTGCAATTGCTGAAAGAGAAAATCTGATCAGTCAGATAAGAACACCATCTGATGTACCTGTTTGTGCATGATGTGCATGAGGTGCATGTGTGCATATGATGTGAGGTGCCATTTTCAGAGTATCCAAAATATTTAATATTAATCAAGAATGTCTAACAATGTGACAAAAGATAAGCATCAAGAGGAAACAAAAGACTCAAATTTCATTAATAATCTCTTTTTGAGTTTGGGCATACCCATACATTGACAAGATAGTTCAAACAACAGAAAAGACAAAGGACCCCATCCAACAAGCCTGGTGGTGGTCATGAAATACAAGCTCAAACACTAATCCATCTTGGTGTAAAACAAAGGTCCTCCTTGTTTAAAGTGCTCGTCGCTCCACTTCTTAGTTTCATCAAACATCTTCTTGGTCACTTCTCGATCTGTTCCTTTGACAAAACTTTGAATCACCACATCTTTGCGAAACAACTGCCCATCTAACATATCACAGTGGGCCACCAAGCTCTCACATCCTTTGCAATCGGGGAGGGTATTCTTTTTAGATGTACTTTCCATTTCTGCTATCTGGTTTCTGAGTTTTGCATTCTCTTCTGTTAGTCGAGCGGAACGGAGATGACTACCTTTAAGTTGTGTCTCCACGGCTATCCTTTGAGTAATTTCCTCTTCAAGCTTCTTCTCGATTGCTACCCTTTGGGTGGTTTCCTCTTCAAGCTTCTTTTTCAAACTCTTTACTTCGGCCCTAGCCTCTTTCTCTACTCTGAGCTTGTGAGCCCTTAAATCTTCTCTGTACTCTCGCTTGAGTTTTTCTTCTGCTTTCTTCACCGCCTCTTCGATAACCATTTGATGGTCCTCAATACGAACAGTGGTAGCTCTTTCACCCTTTTCAGTTCTAGCCCTTTTTTGAACTCTGGAAGATCCTCCTTTCAACATTTTAACCTCATGTGCTAATTCAGCCCTTTTCTGATCCACCAAGAAGTACTTTATTTTAGCGTCTTCCCCTTTTTCTCGCAACCTGATATTCTCCACATGTACTTGGTTGTAATCCTCAGCTGGTACAGTGGCAGTTAAAATCTCAGGTGGTTGTTCATATAGAGGGCTAACCTTCGGGAAAGGTAGCAGGCGCTCCTTAACTCTTTCTTCAACCCATTCAGTATAAGCTTTCTTAGCAATAGCATTCTTTCCCCCCAAGGTAGTTCAGTCTTCTGTATGAATTTTGTTCCACGCACTCCTTACTTTCTCCAAACTTTCTGGATCGGTTCCTTTTTCAAAACAAACGGACTCAAATATCTCCTTATCCAAAGGCTTGTCCTTCAGTACAAAACCCAACTGGCGCAGTGCTAGCTTCGGATTATAGTTGATAACTCCTTTTGTCCCTATGAGAGGAACATTGCCAAAACTGCCACATCTGGTTATAACTTGCTCGATATCTGTTCGGAGGTGATACCAAACAATATCATTTGCAGTAAGTCCCATAATCCTTTGGGGCCACTTCTGTGAATCTCTTGTAGTGACAAATGCTCCGCTTTTAGGCAAATGTGAAGAAAACCATTCGTACAGTATTGGCAAACAACCCCGAACTGATCCTTTTTTCCCATACCTAGAATGGATGGCATAATAAGTGTCGGCCAACAGAGTGGGTACATGATTCTGATCCAGGAAGAGACAAATGGCAGTGAGATCAACAAAATTTGGAATATTCGGGAACATCACTAATCCATAGATCATGACGGCCAGGAGAGCATTGAATTCTTTCCACTTTTCCTTATCAGCAAGGGTTTCAGCTTCCCTCATCAGAAATTTCACATAGAATCCATGGGTCCCACCATTAGGCTTCCAGTTATCCTTAACGTCCTTCATGCTCAAATAAAGAGCATCAGCAATGCGATCCATTTTGGGCTTCTCAGGTGCACACACAAAAGGAACCTTATGTTGAACTTTGATTTGAAGAATGTGTGCATACTCTTCGAGGGTAGGGGCTAGTTGGTAATCTTGAAAGGTAAAGCAGCGCAGCTCAGAATCATAAAACTGAAGAAGAGTGTAGAGACCCCACTCAACAATACGAGTAGTTAACATAAGCAGAATGTGGCCATAAGTCTTTCTGAATTCATCCAAATTTTGCCCAGTAACTCGGGTGCTCAATCGAACCAAAGGTGTTATATCCTCACGGTAGAAACTGCAAGAGAAGGTATGCTTCGTAGTCTTTTTGTTGACGGTCACAATGTTAGCCATTCTTGATGAGAAGTGTTGACTTTGGATACCTGAAAAATGGCATGCATATGAATGTTAATCTCTTTTCTCTTCTCTTTTTTTTCTTTCTTCTTTTTTCCTTTTTTCTTTTTTTTTTCTTCTTTTTTTTTTTGAAATTAAACATGCTATGATGATTATGATGCAATGAAAGATCCTCCCCATATAGGAGAAGTGTATGTTTCTTCTGAACAGGATTGGATGTTGCAGGATCAAAAATCCGGCATAGATAACACAAACCCATAAGAACCATAGTCACCAACATAATAGAACAGTCACCAACGGTACCTGTCATGAATATCCCACCCCACTCACAGGTGAATCTAGGTCAAGGTAGGTCAAAAGGTCTCCAGCATTAGCAACTCTCCTGAAACACCATCATTGTTGCAAATACATGCCAACAACGGTATCCCATTCGAGTCTCGACTGGTCGTGGGTCTCATGCTCGCAATCAACAGAACCTGACATTCTGTTGGCGTCATGACTATCCACTCTATCCTAGGTATCCTATGTGTCAACTCTGGCCTGGGTATTGGGCCTTTTACCTCATAAAACATCCCACCCAACCTGCAAAACAAAGCAGAAAAATATGTGGTCCCCACGGGGACCCATAATATAGTCCAGATGCATGATATGCAAGCGGAAAATAAACATGATGTGTAAGCATATATACAACATGTAAACATATAAGCAAACAAAGAAAGAAACACCCAATAAACAAACAAACAAACAAAGGCTAGGATCGACTCGCTAAGAACGGACCAGCACAGGTCTAGCAACGTCCCCAGCAGAGTCGCCAGCTGTCGCTACCGCGAAAAATGGAATCAGAGTCGCCACTAATATATTCATCCCATCGCGGGAAAGGAATATCAGAAAACCTAACTCGAAACAAGGACAAGGTCTTTCGACCAGAGAACAGGGCACGGGAGTCGGTTACGCAAGGGGAAGGTGTTAGCACCCCTCGCGCCCATCGTACTCGATGGTATCCACCTATGTTTGTTTCTATCTAAAGGGTGTATATCTATGTCTAAACCTAGATGCGAATGAATGCAAAAGAAAAACGGGGAAAAGAAGGAATTATTTACAAGTGTGCTCGCTTAGGCCCCGCGACCCAATGCCTACGTATCCCTTAAAAGGAATCAGAGCTACCGTAGTTCGGCTCCATAGTTTCCATTTGTTTTGTGTTTTTTAGTTGAACAGCGGTTAAGGTCACAATCCACGATGCTCGACCTTTGGAGACTTATACGCCTAGTTTTGGAAAGGACTTAACTTGTTCTTAAGCGCCTAACAAGGCAAAAGAGTGAACTTGGGTTTGTGTTTTTTATGTAACTACATGATGAACAAAACCCAATACAAGGTTTCGCACCACTTCGTCACTTTGTTTTAATTTGAGCCTTTATTAAGTGTTTTAAATGTTTTTGGTTGAGTGTTTTTTAAGGGAATTTACTTTGCGATTAGAATCACATAAAATGTATAATGATCGAGAAGCAGATTAGGGAATGAATCCCACTCACTTCTATCCCATTATATAATGTTCAAGAAACAGATTAGGGAATGAATCCCACTCATTTCTATCCCATTAATTAATGTTTGAGAAACAGATTAGGGAATGAATCCCACTCATTTCTCTCCCATTAAGTAGTGACCGAGAAACAGATTAGGGAATGAATCCCACTCATTTCTATGCCACTAAGTGATTGAGAAACAGATTAGGGAATGAATCCCACTCATTTCTCTATCACTTTCTTAATGTGATTCGCATCTTTATTTATTAGTGTTTTAAAGTTGAAAAAGAAAAAAGAATGAACAAAGGGGAACTAACCTATTCTCTAATCTAAGTCGTTCTATTCTACAAGTGGCCCTAAGGTCAAGGATAACTACCCTAACCTATCTCAATTCCTCTTAACAAAGAAGGAAGAGTCTAAGGGAACATGGCAAAAGAATGGAGTTACAACTCCAACAAGATGAGAAGAGAGCCCTAGGGCAGTAGCAAACCAAGGAAATAAGTGTCCTAAATCAAACACAAAAGCATCATGACATCACACGAAAATATTCACAAAGAGTTACCAAAGTATCGCATAAATCGTCACTTAACAATTAGCGAACAAACATCCATTAATCCAAGCAAAAAGCAAATAAAAACATGGACAAAGTTTAAAGTCAGTAGCTATTAGTTCATTTATAGGTCCAAGGCCTTATACCAATCTATGTTAGTCAATTAACTTGAAACAAACAAAGTTCTAACAAAACTATACAAAATTAGGTCAAAACTAGTTAATAGAATTCAAATTAGGAGTGGAGTTAGGAAGATGTATTTTCATGGTAGAAGTCAGTAGCCAATGACCTCTAATAGGTGTCTAAACAATCATGGAATCAAGTCACAAAGTCTCATACAAAATTATAGGTCATTTAGACAAGTTATGGCGCAATCGTTAACCAAAGGTGAGTTATTTACAAGTAAGAAAGGAAGATTCAAGTAAAATAAGAAAACATGACTTGAAAAATTCAACTCCAGGTCTTAGGACCTCTAAACATCCCTACTTATATGTACAAAAAGAAACTAAGTCAATTGCATAAAGGCAAAGCAAATTACAGGTCAAATTCACATGGTTATCCGTTTAGGAACATACATAAATTGGGTATAGAAAATCTAATGAGAACCTAACCAAAACATAGAATTAGACTTTTATCTTTTTCACACCATATGGTATATGAGTCTACTGATATCACACAAAAAATGGCAATTAAATTCTACTCCTAAGGTATTAAACAAAATCAATTTGCAAAACCGATCAAACTTAAAAACACAATGACCATGTTGAAAGAAAGGATTTATTAAAAATAGGAAAAAAATTTCTAAAAATCTAGAAAAAATACTACAATTATTTACACATGTGATTCTATCTAAAACATATTTTTGTTCATTTTTTATTTGAATTAAAACTGGTTTATGAATCAAAAGTTAGAAAGAAAATAAAATGAAATAAGACTAAAATCTGTCTAGTATAGGGGTGCGTTAGTAAAAAACAAATTAAACTACATCCTAGTCATTGGCGTTGTGGGCTCAGATCAAGGGGTGTGTGGAAAACAAAAGTGCTGAGCCCAATCCGCATGCAAACCCATTCCAAAGCCTCATTATTTTCTCTTTATTCTCTTATTTATTATCAGCATGTAAATATTTGCACTATGGTTTATTAACGTGACATGCAACTATGATATCAATTGGGCAATGTTATACTTAAGTCACTAAAGACAAAAGTGGGACCTGAACCAATCACAACACAACACACACCAATCATTATAATAAAGCCAAAACCACAATATAATGGGAACAAGATCCACTAAGAAGGCGCCACGTATGCAAACAGAAAAAAAAAAAAGGAAAAGATTGTTCAAAAATCAGACGCCGGAGATACTCTCCGGTCGTCTTCTCCGGTGAGGGACTACGGCGGAGCCACGCCTTCTTTTCCAGAAACGCAAAAAGCCTATGCCTTTCCACTCGAAATCTCACGCTGAGCACAGATCCGATGCTCGTTTTCTCTAATTCTTCCTATAACTTATAAAACGAATGCATTTCTGAAACCCTAAAATCCAAGATCTCCTCTAAAACACACAAAGTAAGCACCAAAGTAATCCTCATGACACAAGGCATTCAAATACGCAGGTTACACATTCAAACCGGCATCATATCACAGGAATCGGTATCAATCTTCAAGATCCAAAATATTCATATAGGATGCAACACACATTTGAGAACATGGTGGTCTAAATCCTAACCCAATCCCTGATGACGGGTTCCAGGCCTACACATGCTTCTAATGCAAAGGCAAAGAATCACTTACTTGTTGGATCTTGGAATACAAAGGTGAAGAACACTCTGCTTCTTTCTAGATCTTGATGTCGACGACACTCGTGATTCTATGAGGACGATGGTGAGGATCCGATGACAGCAGCGAGAAGCACGTGTTGATGATTGGAGGATGCAGAGAGAATGATAGTGATGTGAAGGTGGAGTGGTGAAGATGATGATGTGGTTGAAAGCTTGATGATGAAAGTGGTGGTTACGTTGAGTTTGTTGAGGTGGTGAGAGAGAAGAGATGAAATGAGGTAAGTATGAAGAGAGTGTGGAGAGGAAAATGATGAAGTTGAAAACTGAAAAAAAGAAAGAGAGTGGTTCGTGGTTTTTTGAAACTGGAAAAAGAAGAGTGAAGTCCCCTTGAAATGTGAGGTGTGAATGGTTTATATATGGAGAGGGTGTATGAGTGTTACGGTATGGCTCATGTAGTTTAGCACTTGTTCACAAAACTTAGCATGCAAGTGTTATATTGTATATTTGTAGTGAACTCTTTTTTTTTTTTTATGTGTAGAGAAAATTGCATGGCTGTATGGGGAAATGATGGTGAGGCTGTAGCTGATTATTTCTTTTTTTTGTAAATTTAATACATAAGTAACAAGTTTATGTATATAGAGCAAGTCTTCTGTTGCTTTATGTGTGCATGGATTTCGTAGTAACCTTTTTTCCACTTTATGTATGCAGCCTTTGGTTTTGACAAAAATGAAGTAAGGTGAGTAGTGCTGATGGATTTCACATGCATGCTACAACATTTTCTGGCTCGATGCTTTGTTGTTGGGGGTCACCTATGATGCTCACTTTATGCCTATCTCTCTTCCTGAACACTTTCTTAGCATAAACTCGGGTTCAAATTCAAAAGGACATGGAAGGGAGTAACAATGATTTTAAAGAGTAGTTAAAAAAAATGGTTGCAAGTATGGGAAAAATGGTTGGGATCCTGTTGTGTCATGCCCTCAAAATCTGCGCGCGTGCCTTAAGCCCTTGGCCTAGCAAGATGCCTGACCTCAACCTTATGGACACATGACTTTGAAGTCTCTTATTTTACTCAATGTTGGCCTACCAATTGTGACCCTGGACTTGTTTGAAAGACAACATGGCAAGGAATGGTTTAGTAACAAGTTTGATCCATATGGAGACTTGTAGGGCCTTAAAATTAATGTTAAAAATGGCACGCCAAGTGTTTGACAAAATGAAGGTGCGTGACCTGGATTTCTGCCCAGCCAGATGCCCAACTCTGATCAGTGTGAGGGTGCTACTTTGGAGCTTCATAACGGATCCAATACTTATCCCAATAACTCAATTATTGATTCATTGTGTAGAGAACATGGAGGAGAAGATATTCATAACAATTTTGAACTTGATGAATGCTTGTAGTGATCTTAAACTGGCTTCCAATATTGAACACCACGTGTTTGATGAATTGCTTGCGTGTGCCCAGAAATTTGCCTTGCAACTTGACTTGTATTCTAATGAAAATGTCCAACTTCAAACCTCCATAACTTTTGATCCAAACTTCAAATGGAAAAACTTCCAACTACAAATTTGTAGAGGACCATGAGATGAACATTTTTTGTGTTGAACTTGTTTTGAAATTCTTCCATTTGCCACGTGTAAATTGATGCTGAAGTGGACTGCTCATTATGCTTTAAAGAGCCAAAATATTTTCTAAGTATGAAGACTTTCTCTTTTAGGAATTTCTCATTTTAACCACCATTCTATTTTTGGCAATTTTGAATATTTCTTGATTTTTATTATTTCTTTGACTTTCTTTGACCGATTTTCCACCAAAAGTCAATATTTGACAGTTGACCTTGAATTTTCCCCAAAAGTCGGCTTTTCCTGATTTTTCCGATTCCAGATGAATTTCCCGATTAAATGGTTTCTGATCCCATTCTCAATCAGTTTTCAACCAAAGAATCTTCAACGAATATTTCTTCAAGGTGACTACACTTCACATTCAAAATCAACTCCTTCTCTTATTTTGATCAGGAATTTCTTCTCCAAAAGCTCTTTTCTTGTCAATTCTGGATAGTAACCATGATATGAATATAATGGATGAATGGCCTAGAAGAGGTATGCACATGAATGTAATGTGAAGGCCAATTGGGGAATAAATAAAATGGGCAAATTTTGGGGTGCAACACTCATGCCAATGGACATTCGATGGCTAAAAAGATGCTTAGAGCAGGTTACTATTGGCTGACAATGGAATCTGATTGCTACAAGTTTGTAAAGAAGTGTCACAAGTGTCAGGTGTATGCTGACAAGATTCATGTGCCTCCGACACTTCTCAATGTTATTTCTTCTCCATGGCCTTTCTCTATGTGGGGTATCGATATGATTGGCATGATTGAACCCAAGGCTTCAAGCGGACATCGATTCATCCTGGTAGCAATCAATTACTTTACCAAGTGGGTAGAAGCTGCTTCATATGCTAATGTGACAAAGCAAGTTGTGGTCAGATTTATCAAGAACAACATCATCTGCAGATATGGTGTACCGAGCAAGATCATTACTGATGATGGCTCGAATCTGAACAACAGCATGATGAGAGAACTGCGTGAAAATTTCAAAATTGAACATCACAACTCTTCGCCTTATAGGCCAAAGATGAATGGAGCTGTTGAAGCAGCAAATAAGAATATTAAGAAGATTGTGCAAAAGATGGTTGTTACGTACAAGGACTGGCATGAGATGCTCCCATTTGCTTTGCATGGATACCGTACATCTGTTCGTACTTCAACCGGGGCAACCCCCTTTTCATTGGTTTACGGTATGGAAGCAGTTCTCCCCATTGAGGTTGAGATTCCATCACTGAGAGTTTTAATGGAAACCAAGTTATCTGAGGCCGAGTGGTGTCAGAGCAGGTTTGATCAATTGAATTTGATAGAAGAAAAGAGAATGACGGCTTTATGCCATGGTCAGTTGTACCAGAAAAGAATGAAGAAAGCTTTTGATAAGAAGGTTCGACCTCGTGTATTCAGAGAAGGCGACCTCGTGCTCAAAAGGATCTTGTCTTTCACCTCCGATTCAAGGGGCAAGTGGACTCCTAATTTTGAAGGACCATATGTTGTTAAGAAAGCCTTCTCTGGCGGTGCATTAATTCTTACAACTATGGATGGAGAGGAGCTCCCCCGTCCCGTGAATGCTGATGTAGTCAAGAAATACTTCCCCTAAAGACAATAAAAGAACAGCTCGCTAAGTTGAAAACCCGAAAGGGCGGCTTAGGCAAAAAAGAGCGTCTCGGTGGATTGAAAACCCGAAAGGGCGGTCCAGGCAAAAATTAGAGACATAAACAGAATAAAATACCCGGTGGACTGAAAACCCGAAAGGGCGGTCCAGGCAAAAGTTAGGGATTCATGGCAAGTAACTACATCAGACAAGACTTGATCATCAGTAGTTATCTGTTTATCATAAAGAAGTTCAACACATTTCAACGGAAGCCTTTGCTCAGGAATTCCAAGTTGAGAGAGAGGATAGGGTCATTACATTTCAATGTACCTTTTCCATAAAATTACCACTTTCCAAACTTTGTAATAATCCATGGGGTCTTGCCTTTTGCAGGCTACCATTCTATTAAAAAGTTTGAGCCTTTACCTTTTATTGGCAATCTTATTTCTTTCATATCTCTCAAAATGTCATTTATTGTTGATAGTAATTTTTGAAACAAAAAGAAAATTGATCTCAACAAAATCCTTTTTTGAAATATATAAAAGGAAGTTTTACTTTGATTCATGAGTGCATTACAAGGAATGGATATGTTGAAATATTCATGTGCAAAAGAAGAAGAATGTGTTCCACTCAATGCACCTTTGGCCTGGTTCGAATATGGTGTAGAAATCAACTGCTGTGTTCTCTCAGCTCTGATGTTCCCTAGTGTTGGGCAGCATTTATTCTGAAGTCATCAAAAGATTGTTATAGCAGTTTCTGCTCTGGTGTTCAGCTTGAGACATGCTTGATTATGTTATTTTCGTACTCCAGCTCTTGAGTTAATTCTTGTGTTAAGTTTTGGCATCATATGCATCAATAACATGCATAAAAAACAGTCATACATTGGCATTTGCTATCATGAAGTTTACTGTCAAACAGATCGCTCTTTCATTTAGAGTGTCTTAAGCAGAAAAAGCTCACTTTCCTTGGAAATCCCCACTGAATTTGTTTCTAGGTGGATAATATGTTTCATTTATTCTGTTCAGATGTCTGCGAACAGAAGACTAGTGAGTTCCTCCCTCACTTAGTCCAGTCTTTTTGACAGCTTCTTTCCATTTGGTCATGGATTGAATTTTGGTTGTTGGGCGATGAATATTGAGATTATGCATTTGTGTTTGCATCCTCAAATCATTGAAGAAAGTATTATTGATTTCTCTTCACCGTCATTGGTACAAAGGGGCATCTCTTCATGCCTTCAGTGGAACGTTGATATGTGTTATCGTCAGTGATACGGCGGTACATCCCTTTCATCGTCAGTGGTACGTCGATGAATTATCTCTTTTATATCATCAGTGGTACGGTGGTATATCTCTTCATACCTTCAGTGGAACGTTGGTATGTGTTATCGTCAGTGGTACGGCGGTACATCCCTTTCATCTTCAGTGGTACATCGATGAATTATCTCTTTTATATCATCAGTGGTACGGTGATATATCTCTTCATGCCTTCAGTGGAACGTTGGTATGTGTTATCGTCAGTGGTACGGAGGTACATCCCTTTCATCTTCAGTGGTACGTCGATGAATTATCTCTTTTATATCATCAGTGGTACGGTGGTATATCTCTTCATGCCTTCAGTGGAACGTTGGTATGTGTTATCGTTAGTGGTACGGCGGTACATCTCTTTCATCGTCAGTGGTACGTCGATGAATTATCTCTTTTATATCATCAGTGGTACGGTGGTATATCTCTTCATACCTTCAGTGGAATGTTGGTATGTGTTATCGTCAGTGGTACGGAGGTACATCCCTTTCATCTTCAGTGGTACGTCGATGAATTATCTCTTTTATATCATCAGTGGTACGGTGGTATACCTCTTCATACCTTCAGTGGAACGTTGGTATGTGTTATTGTCAGTGGTACGGCGGTACATCCCTTTCATCGTCAGTGGTACGTCGATGAATTATCTCTTTTATATCATCAGTGGTACGGTGGTATATCTCTTCATGCCTTCAGTGGAACGTTGGTATGTGTTATCGTTAGTGGTACGGCGGTACATCTCTTTCATCGTCAGTGGTACGTCGATGAATTATCTCTTTTTATATCATCAGTGGTACGGTGGTATATCTCTTCATACCTTCAGTGGAACGTGGGTATGTGTTATCGTCAGTGGTACGGCGGTACATCTCTTTCATCGTCAATGGTACGTCGATGAATCATCTCTTTTTTATATCATCAGTGGTACGGTGGTATATCTCCTCATGCCTTCAGTGGAACGTTGGAATGTGTTATCGTCAGTGGTACGGCGGTACATCTCTTCATATCATCAGTGGTACGATGGTATATTTTCCGTTAACGGAAGAATGGCATTCTGATTCAGGATGCATATCTTCTCATCCCTAGTGAAATAGGATGCACCTTTTCTCATCTCCAGCAAAAGGTGATTGCTTTAACCTCTCTGGTGCGAAATGTTTTCTCCAGAGAAGTTTCTTTTCCCACCAAAGTTTTGTCTCTCCAACAAAGCCTGGCCTTCCCCAGTGGAGTTGTGCCAGCAAGACATTTGTTTTCCCCAGTGGAGTTCCTTTTACTCCCCAGTGTTGTCGCGTTTTATTCTCATCATATACATTCATTAAACATTGCATAGCATCTTAGGTTCAAAAATTGTGTTTTATATATTTAAGTCTCTTTGATTTCGTCAAAACGAAGATTTCCAATCATCGTATCTCCGAATCGAAGAAACTTAAATAGGGGCATCTGTCATACCCCAATTTTTGACCCTAAGATCACACATCATTTGCATACCAATCATCAATCAAGAAATTTTAACTTAGAGTTCTACCAGTGATGTTGTGCTCAATCCATCTGCAAGGGAATCATCGAGCACCCATGTTTTAGTCTTGTATATATTGTTCTACTAACCAAAATACCAAAAATATTGCCTTGTGCTTTTGTGTGTTTGTGTTTTGTAGGTATCAAGTCAAAACATCCATCAAAAGGAGCATTTTTCAACATTTTCACTATGCAAATCGATTTGCATAAGGTGTAAATCGATTTACACAACTGATTCTGCACCAGATTTACTTCTGCCATCAGTGCAAGTCGATTTGCATTAGACAGCAATCGATTTGCATAACTGTTTTTGCCCCAGATTTTGCCTTTTTCAGCAATGTAAATAGATTTGCATAAGGTGCAAATCGATTGCACCAGTGCGAATTTGGAAAAATGAAGGCAAATTTCAGCTTTTGAAAGTGTTGACATCATGTGCAAGCATGGGAAGCATGACTTAGTTCTTACATTTGATTCTCTACATCATTTAATCATAAACCCTCATGTGATTGCATCAAGACCATTGGATTTCATTTTTGGCTCCAAATCGTTTCCCCAAGCCTAATTCTATTTTCCAATCCTAACTCCAAGCCACAAAATTTCCCAAGCCTAATTGCTATAAATTGAGGCACTCCCCTCTTCATTTTTCAAGCTTTGATAGCCAAAAAACTTATTGCAAATTCATTTCTTGAAGCTTTGATAGCCAAGAAAACTCTTGCTCTTTCTCTCCTCACCTCTTCCAAACCCCTCACTCAAAGCTCTTTTTCTTCCACACAAATTAGTGAGTCACATCTTGAACCTCACTAATTTAGAGCTAAACCTCAACATAAACACTACTTTTCTTCATCAATTGTGAGAGATCAAGGCTTGTGGTTGTGTGTTCTTGAAGAAGATTCAAAGTTTGTGAAAGATTTGGTAAAATTCTAGATCCATTCCATAATTCAAGATGTGATCCATTGTTGTTTATGCTTGATGCACCTTTGGTGCTATATTGATGAGATTTGCTTGCTTACTTGATACATTTTCGTGCACAAATTGATCCAAGATCACAAGGTGTTTGGTTTTATGTTTAAACAAGTTTTCTTCTCTTTATTTGCTGTTTTTTTGAAAACTGTGTTGTGCAAATCGATTTACATCTGGTGCAAATCGATTTACACAACTGAAAACTGCGCAGATTTTGAAAACAGAGTTATGCAAATCGATTTACACTCTGTGCAAATCGATTTACACTGGGCAGAATGCTAATTTTTGTGGTTTTTGACTTGTTTTTGGTTCTAACTCATCTTCTACTCCTTTCTTTTGTTATTTTCTTTGAATCACAAGTTAGAGGCCTAATTTCTCTCTAATTTCAATGGACTTAGGGCGTCGATAGGATGAGAATCCAAATTCGCAAAATTATGTGATTGAAATTATGGATGAAAGGAGCTTTTAATGTGGTTCCATCTTTTACTTCTCTTTATTTTGATCGATGAAAGTCTTAATACCTTGAGGAGTCTTATGGATTCTTGGTAAAGACTAGATCACTCACCATTTTTCTTTTCGTGCGGTATTGCTTTCGGAAAACGATCTACATATCGTTCTTCTCGCATGCATTAGCACATAAAGTTTTGACCGGCCTCGTTGTAGGGTGATTTCTACATAAATCACTTGGCGATCTGCTTAACATAGCGCAATATTTCGTGTCCCGAATCAAAAAGATCAAATATGGAAGAGAATTGTATGCGGTTGATTTAAGACTTATGGAGGTTTATCGTGTAGTCGATATGATTTTATCAAGCTTCTGATAAATTTCTATTGAATTTAAATCCGAGTACATCCTTCACTCACCATCGATCTTCATTACTAACTTTGATAACATACTTGACAAGTTTCAAGATGGTTATCTTTAACATCTAATAATTGACTTTAATTTCCGCACTTTATTATATTGCTCTTTATATTTCTCGCTTTATCGCTTTATTTTATCATTTCATCATATTTACATTCCGCTATTTTCTCTTTGTCCATTTGGACGCTATGTTTATGCTTCCGCTATTTTTCTTTTGTCCACTTGGACCATACTTTACTTTTATGCTAAAACACTAATAAACAACAAAAATCTAAAAAACACCTAAGGCTCTCTTTTGGACTATTGGTTACTATCCCGAGCATTATGGAGATTTGAACTTATGGACCTAGCACCTCTGGACCCTTATTCTGTTGTTACTCTGTTGTTATTCTGTCTGTCTGGCATTGGATTGTTGTCTGTTTATGTATGCAGGTATTTCCTTGAAAGCCCTTGATGGTTAATTCCAAGGCATTGATATAAGGATTTTACCCGAAAACAGCCGTTACTCTGCCCGATTTTCGTCAGAACTTTTAATGTGCTTAATGCAAAGTGGTGCTAAGATAATAAATTCATCAGGATCCCCAAGTGGTAATGTTTTGGTTTGGTATTGATAAGTCCAAAGGATGGGAAATCTACCTTGACTCATAATGTCATGTGTTGGCTTCTTATTTCGGTTAGACCGTTTCTTTCCTTAGCTTTTGTTTTACGCAATAGGATAGCCTCTTCATCTCCTCCCATTCTTAAATTTTCAAAATCTTCTCCCTTTTTCAAAAACCTTCTTATGTTTGCAAACCTTTTCAAAGCCTTTTTCTTAAAAAATATCTTTTGCCCTTAGTGGCCTTTTCCTCTTTTTCTTTAAAAGTTTAGACACTGTTAATTTTCGAAACGAGTGGTTATACCCCACGATTTTGAAATTGATTGATATCATGAGATCTTTTCCGCGTGAGGGAGCTAGTGGCATACTCGTCGATTTTATCCGAGTTGGAGCCCTTCTTTCATTAGCGATGCAAAGAACTCGTTTGTTCTCATGCTCAAGATCAATGGCTGAGTATTTCTCTCCAACGACGATAAAGTGTTTATTCGTTTTAAAAATGTTTTCCCTTTAAGCGGAACTACATTAGCTCTGACTTCTCTATTGCACCGAGGAGGTATGTAGGCACAAAGCTTAACGCTTTGCCGAGCTTATTTTAAAAATAAAACAAACCGTTTTTAGCACACACGACACAGATTTTCAAAAAGGTTCCTGTGGAGTACCACAGATGAGGGGTGCTTAAAACCTTCCCCTTGTATAAATAACACCCGTACCTAAGATCTCTTCTTTTTGTTTTAAAAAACAAACTTTGGTTTTTTTCGTTCTTTTCCCTTTTCCTTTGGAAATAATAAAAGCGTAGTGGCGACTTTCACTGAAATATTGATTCGAGTCAATCCTATGGCTTCGATATCAGATTTTCCCCGCTACAGGGATAAACGATTTTTTTTAATTATTGTTTTAATTGCTGAATCTTGTATGTTTTTGGTTTAATTTATAACTTAAAGTTACCATGCAAAGATGCTACGACTTGATTTAAATGTTTATGAAGTTTGATGATTCTGCTGCGAAGTAATTTATTTGATGAGGTGTTTTTGAGGATTAAATTAATGTTATAATCTGTCCGCTTTCGTTTATGTGCTATGTATCTATGCGGAGGAGTAATTGTCATATGTGAATTAAATGACGAATGTGACATCCTATTTCATCGTATGAAAATTTTACAATACTCTGATTTTCAGTATAAATTATCGGGTAGATTTGGGGTGTTACATTAGTGGTATCAGAGCAGGTCGGTCCGTCCGGCCAGAGTCGTCTAATTGTTGTTTATCCCTTAGTACGCGACTAGTGTGTACAACACTGTCGGTACTTGTTGTTTTCAGATTTCTTGTTGCAGGAGTTGGTTTGAAACTAAGTGGGGGAGAAGCTGTGCTACTTGGTTATGTTACAGTTGTTGATGTTTACTTCTTAAAAGATGAGGAGTAGTGTTGCAGTTGTTGATCTGTAAGTCTGGTGCAAATACCTGATGTTTCTGAAAGTAACCGTTAAGGATAATTGTTATAAGATGGAGTTTAGAAAGTTATTATGATCATTTTTATTGATGGACTAAGAAGTTGTTGTTTGAGTAGCTATGGTGTAAGCTATTGACGCAAGAACAATGAGTGAGTGACGAATTGTTGTAGATTTTGTTTTGGACTAATAGTAAGTAATTATAAGAGTTGTTGAAGTTGTTGGGAATGCGAAGGATAAGATTTCGAGGATGAGCAGTGTTGGTGATTGCATAAAGGAATTTTGTTATGACATTATCACAAGATGTGTAGTAGTATGTAGCTGTGAGACGTTGGTGATAGCGTATTCAGATGATTTTGGAAATTATTGAAGTATGGTACTTTTAGTAAGTATAAGTTTAGAGGAACACTGTTGTAGTTAGTAATGATGGTTATACTCCATTATGATTGTCGGATATCTATTGACAAATTGAGGACTTGATCACCCTTAATCTCTTGTTAATAGTAGACGGAATTGTATTGGATGGTATAGACATATCTTGCTATCTTGATGGTGAGTAAAGTGATGGATGCTAAAGAAATTCTGAAACTTGGTTGAATCGTGTGAACCGTATAGTTTGATAGGAACTTTGATAAGGACGGTGAATTAAGATGGGTGATCAGAGTGGCATAGCTGAAGCGGGATGTGACGTTGAGAGTGGTTGTCTTGCATAGATTTTCGAGGACGAAAATATTCTAAGTGGGGGAGAGTTGTAACGCCCCAAATTTAATTAATTGGTTAATTAAATTATTGAAGGATTTAATTATGAGATTTAGAAGAAGTTTGAGAATGTATCGGAGTAGTTGGATTTGTCAGTGTGATTTTTAAAGGCGCATTTGAATTATTAAGTTAAAATTTGATTTTAGTCGGTTAGTCGGAGAAATAGTATTAAGAATAATATTATTGTATTGAAATATTCAATTAAGTTGAATTTTGAGGTTGTGTGTTAAATAGCAAATTGGAGGTGTGAAGTTTAAGCCCATTAGATATAATAGTAATAATATTTTTATTATTGGATTAAGGGAATAAATAAAAAAAAGGATGAATTAGGTTTTGTGATATTGCTGTACGAAGAAAGAGGAAAAAGAATGAAGGCACTAGGGTTTGGAAGAAGAAGATACAAGAAGAGCACGAGCCGGAACCGGAAATTGGAGTTTTAATCGGAGTTAGAGCGGCCATTAAATCTAAGGTAAGGGTGGGATTCTTGCTCTATAAATAGGGACATGATGGATTGTATGTGGGTTTGGGGAATTTTATAGTCTCTATGTGTCGATTGAAGTTGTTGTTATATGTATATACTTTGTGTGATACTGTGTTGAAACCTTGTTGTGAAATTGTTGTCTGGTGTTGTGAATCCTAATAGCTCTGTGATGATTTTGTGGAATTTAAGCTGAAATTAATTATGAAATTGTATGAGTTTTGTTCGGAATAAAATTGGGAACTGTAATTGAAAAATCATTCCGGAAAGACCACTTGGGACGGACGAAGAACCCACATTTAATTGGGGTGACGACCGTCAACCTTAAGTGTGCCGAGGGGCATAACCCCAAGTGCAGGCATTTAGATTATTTCATGTTATGTGCTATTTTATTTGCTGTCACGTCACTTTTCTATAGCATTAGTTTTTGGTTCTAAGTATGATTATTGTTAATATTTTATTTCATATAAGATTAGTATCAAATTTAAAAGGAAGGTAGCAGGTGATGTTATTGCTACCTATATATTAGTTAAGCAAGTACCTAAATATATATATATGTATATATATATATATATATATATATATATATATATATATATATATATAGAGGTTGATCTAAGCTAGTTATAAATTAGCATGTGATTTAATCACTAGTTATTCTCTTCACTATCAGTATTTTTGTTTTGTACTATTAATTAAACAACTTCAGTTTCTAATGGACTAAATTAATGCCCCTATGTAGAATTAACAAGAGAAAATTTAATCTTAGTAATGAATAAAAGGTATGCTCTAGTTTGGTTCCGCATACAGTGTTTAAAAAAATGACATTATAGTTTTATTTGGCCATTAGATAGCAAAAAAAAAAAAACCAGTTAGTAATAATTGTGGTTTGCTTGGTTGTTCGACATATATGTTGGAATGACGTAGTGTGTATATGAGAAGTGTTTGGTTGTTTACAATATATCAAGATATAAATATATGTGTTAATGTTAGATATGTTTGGTTGTTGGAGAAATTGATGCACTGTCTTTCATACATAGCGGTACTGAGTCGGAAATATTAGTAATCCTAGCAGAAATTAATTAACCGAGTAGTATAATTTAGGCGAGTCTGTAATTAATTCGGTATCCGTAAATTGACGACGTTTTAGCGATGTTGTGACGCACTGCACATATTGAAATATTGTGAATTTTATGATGTGCAGGAAATTAAAGTGGCGAGTAATTATCATTAATGATTGATATATTTTGGCGATGTAGGCGAATGCCTTTGCGACGTTGTTTTACGATGTTTGTGATTTGTTGCATTTCATCAGTGTCTCATGATTTGCATGTTTTAGCGACGGCCTGGATTGGTAAAACAGCGACGAAGGCTTATGCCTGTGTTTGATGCCTCTATTATCTGGCAATTGGCGATGGGGGCTAAAGCCCTGGGTACCACATGCATGATGCATTTGTCGTGTCTCATTCATTTATTTTGTTGTGACGTTGCGTGTGATTTATATGATTTGAATCGAATTGGTTGTGATTGAAATTGAGACGTGAGATATATATTATGACTTGAACCCTAATATACTTTTTATCATGACTTTATTTATATTGTTTGATATCTCACCCTTTGCTTGTTTTCGCCGTTACCTTTATATTGGTAACGTGCAGGTGACGCTAGTGAGTGAAGATTTAGTCGCCGTGAGTTGAGTCGGTTGTCGCTCTGATACGTAGCACTCGGGGGGATAAACGATTGTTTTTAATTATTGTTTTAATTGCTGAATTGTATTTGGTTTTGGTTTAATTTGTAACTTAAAGTTACCATGCAAAGATGCTACGACTTGATTTAAATATTTATGAAGTTTGATGATTCTGCTGCGAAGTAATTTATTTGATGAGGTGTTTTTGAGGAATAAATTAATGTTATAATCTGTCCGCTTTCGTTTATGTGCTATGTATCTATGCGGAGGAGTAATCGTCGTATGTGAATTAAATGACGAATGTGACATCCTATTTCATCGTATGAAAATTTTAAAATACTCTGATTTTCCGTATAAATTATCGGGTAGATTTGGGGTGTTACAATTGGCATCAGAGCACCGGTTCTAGGTGCAAGCACTTAACCGTGTTAGAAAAAGATTCAGGGTGAGAAAAACACTAAGTCAATATGGTTGATGTTATTACACCCACTCCTACATCTACTTCAAATGATCAACACAACAATGGAAATGGAATTGGATATTCTAGACCACCAGTATTTGATGGTGAAAACTTTGAATACTGGAAAGATAGATTGGAAAGTTACTTTCTTGGTCTAGATGGTGATTTATGGGACTTGCTTGTGGATGGTTACAAACATCCAGTAAATGCTAGTGGAGCAAATATGTCAAGACAAGAAATGAGTGATGATCAAAAGAATCAATTCAAAAATCATCATAAGTCAAGGACTATTCTGCTGAATGCTATTTCTCATTCTGAATATGAGAAGATATCAAGCAGGGAAACTGCCCATGACATCTTTGAATCATTAAAGATGACTCACGAAGGAAATGCCCAAGTCAAAGAGACAAAATCTCTTGCATTAATCCAAAAGTATGAAGCCTTCAAGATGGAGGATGATGAAAACATTGAAACAATGTTCTCAAAATTTCAAACTCTAACTGCTGGATTAAGAGTGCTTGACAAGGGATATACAAAGGCTGATCACGTCAAGAAGATCATCAGAAGCTTGCCTAGAAGATGGGGCCCAATGGTGACTGTATTCAAGATTGCAAAGAATCTGAATGAAGTATCTTTGGAAGAGCTGATCAGTGCTTTGAGGAGTCATGAAATAGAGCTGGATGCTAATGAACCTCAGAAGAAAGGTAAGTCTATTGCTTTAAAATCTTTGAATAAAAACTGTGAAGGATAGAAAAACACTTAGAAAGGGGGGGTTTGAATAAGTGTAGCTTTAAAACTTGTAAGATAAAAACTATTTGCACAATGATTTTTATCCTGGTTCGCTGTTAACTAAACTACTCCAGTCCACCCCCTTGGAGTGATTTACCTCACCTGAGGATTTAATCCACTAATCACACGAGATTACAATGGTTTTCCACTTAGCCAACTGCTAAGTCTTCTAGAGTATACTGATCACAACCTGATCACTCTAGGAACAATCTGCTTAGATACCCTCTAAAACTTTCTAGAGTATACTGATCAACAACCTGATCACTCTAGTTCTTACAACTTAATGTAAACAAATTATTTTAAGAGTTACAATGCTTCTAATAAAGCTATTATCATAACTGTGATTTCTCTTAAGTTTAAGCTTAAATCTCACTAAGATATTACAACAGCAATGTAGTGAGTTTGATGATGAAGTTTGAGAGCTTTTGAATTTGACAGCGTTTCTGTATAATGCGCAAGTGTTGTATTCAGAATTTCGTCACTTAGCTTCTCATCAGAACTTCATATTTATAGGCACGTGAGAAGATGACCGTTGGGAGCATTTAATGCTTTGCGTAATCCGTACAGCATTGCATTTAATGTTTCACTCTTTTGTCAACTACCTCGAGCCTTGTTTTCGCTGAGTCTACTGACGTTGCCTTTAATAGCTTCTAACGTTCCTTTTGTCAGTCAGAGTAGCCTTCCAGTCTAGTACTTGCTTCTGATCTGATGTTTGTGTAAACAACGTTTGAATGTCATCAGAGTCAAACAGCTTGGTGCAGAGCATCTTCTTGTCTTCTGGCGTTGAAGTGCTTCTGAGCGTGATACCATGAGAACTTCAGTGCTTCTGCTTCTGATCTCAAGTTCTTCTGATGCTTCCATAGACCCATGTTCTGATTCTGCTTGACCATCTTCTGATGTCTTGCCAGACCATGTTCTGATGTTGCATGCTGAACCTTCTGAGTCAGTGCTTCTCGCGCTGATTTTGTGCATACTCTTTATATAATTCCTGAAATGGAAATTGCATAGTATTAGAGTACCACATTATCTCATACAAAATTCATATGCTTGTTATCATCAAAACTAAGAATATTGATCAGAACAAATCTTGTTCTAACAATCTCCCCTTTTTTGATGATGACAAAAACATACATAAATGATATGAATTTGCGATCAGAATATCAGACGGCAAAAGACAATTTCACAGCTATAGCATAAGCATATAAACATAGTGTGTGAATATGTCTCCCCCTGAGATTGACAATCTCCCCCTGAGATAAATAATCTCCCCCTGAAATAAATACTGGAAGAATTTATAATTAAAGGACTACCGTGAGTATTTTCCATTTCAGTTGAGACGATCACATATGCTTAGATCTTCAGAACATTCACAGCTTCTGATTCTTGCTTCCATAGGACAGCTTCAGAACTTGAATTTCTTCGATCTTCAGAACATTCAGCTTCTGATTCTTGCTTCCATTGGACAGCTTCAGAGCTTGAATTTCTTCTTGAATCATTTCATGCTAGATTGTATCAGCACATTGTTGAATGTACCAGAGCATCATCAGAGCATCTCTACATCCTGAAATGTTACAGAACAAGCTAAACGACAAAAGTCAGCATGAATGAATCAGAACATAAAATATGTATCAGAACATATAATTATGTATCAGAGCAAAAACAAGTAATGTTACAGAGCATATTTTATAACTAAAAACATGCATCAGAACATATAAGGAATAAGAATGAGTTAGAATATCAGAACATTCTTCCTTCTTGCTTCTGATCTTGAAGCCTTGTAGCACTCAGCTTGCTTCAATTTCCATGAGCTTGTTTTTATACAGAATTGCTTTTCCCCATGTCTTTGCTTCTCATGTTGAGCTTTAAAGAGGATCTTCAATTCCTGCAAAACACTCAAAGACATAGAACTTTGCAAGTTCTGTTAGAAATGTGGAGCCTTTCTCCCAACAACTGATAAAATAAATCAGATCATTTATCACATCTTTCTCCCCCTTTTTGTCATAACATCAAAAACATAAAAGATTCAGATGAAAAACAAGACAAACAATATGAGAGAAGAAAAGATAATTTTCATTGATTGCCAAAGAGAGAAATGAACAGAAGTACAAGAGGGATGCTAGGAAAACAGATGCAGAAAACAAGGAAAACAACTAAGACTCAAAGACTAAGATGACCCTAGCTTGGATATGATCTTGGCCAGCATGTCATGAATCCCATTGTTGCTCTCAGTCTGCCTCTCCATGAAGGTGCGGAATTCAGCATTGATTGTGCGTTGCTCATCCATGCGAGAAGATAGCTCAGCCTGGTTCTTCTGAATAACTTCCAGAGTCCTTGCGAGACGAGAAGGTTCATCAGAAGAAGCTTCACAACTTCTGTCCAGAGGGATAGCATTCTGAACCGCAACTTCTATAGTCAGATCATCACCTTGATTTTCCTCAATAGGAATACTTTCAGCAGGATGATCTTCAGCATCTGCTACTTCCATAGAAGCATTTCCATACTCTGCAGCAGGCACCTCAGAATCTCCATTCTCAAGAGCCTGAAGAATGGCAGCCAGATTCCTTGGAGCAGAAGGACCTTCAACTTCTGGAGGGTCAACAACTTCTAGAATGACCAAGCTTGGGTCTTTCTCAGAAGGATTCTCCCTCAGAAAGTCAAAGAGCGACTTGAAGTCTCCAAGCAGAACTGGATACTGAGGTTTCCAGACCACAATATCTCTGCAAGGATTGGCTTCCATTGCTGCAGCAATTCTTGCTTCCTCAAGTTCATCAACAAAATGCTTCTCCTCAAGAATATATCTCCCTCCGTGACGACTGAACCAGAAGTCTTCATAGCTTCTCAGAATTCCACAAGGGCGTGGAGCAGTTTCTACACAAATTTCCTGAAGTTCTTCAAAATAAGCATCTGCTTTTCTTCGGAAGATTCTCCAGAACTTTCGCATGGCAACATTATTCAAACCAGAACTTTTAACAATTCTGAGAGTATCAAAGACTCTTCTGAGATTCCTCTTTACCATTTCAAAAATTACAGCAATAGGGTACTCACGGCGGGATTTTATTATGGTTATTGGGGAATCAGGGTTAGGAACGGAATAGGGTTGAGGCTCTCTATCCAACCGAAAAGATGATTCTGCTTCATTCTCAGAATCTAACACTACCATCTCAGCTTCAGGACGAGGCTTGGGAGTGTAGTTGCAGTCACGGAGCAATTGCTCATGTGATGCAGAATCTGGAAGACCAGAACCAGAGGGGTTGTTTTGAGAGGTGGAAGGGATGGGTTCAAAGTGTGCATGAGGAGGTGGTTGAGAAGTGGATATATTTGTGTGAGGTGGAAAGAGAGTTTGTAGGGGTGGTATATCAAGAACAGGGTTTCCAAGGGCCTGGTTAGAAGCAAGGTTGGTTGTGGGTGGAGATGAAGGAATGGGAGCATTTTTGATGGGTGAGGGAGGAGGAGTAAGGGTTTTGGTTATAGGAGAGGAAGGAGGTGTGAGAACATGGACTTTTATGGGTGATTCTGATGGGGATTTTTCTGGTTGATTTACTGGTTCATGGGTTTGAGCAACAACTATTGGTGCAACTTCTGAACGTAAAGTAGGAACAGAATCAGGTTCAGAGAGATGAATACCTTTGGATACCTTCTGAACAGCTTCAAATACAGCCTCAAGCTTCTTCTGCTTCTTACTCTTCTGCTCTTCCACAATCTTAGCCTTCCCAAGAGAGATTTCTCTTCTTCTGGCAGATTCCAGTGTCTTCTTCTCACTAGCAACAACCTTCTGACCTCCAACTGCTTGAGTTGTTGGTCCTTGAGATATTTTAGCTTGCTGAATCACAGCTTCTTGAACATCCTCATCATCATCAGAGGCATTTAATATTAATTTTCTTTTTCTTGTCTTCTTCTTCTCAACAGCTATACCAATTTCAACATTTTTATTCAACTTCTTCTTTTTCTTCTTCTCAGCAGTCTCCTTTACATTCTTCTTAGTTGCAGTTGAAACAACTTGAACTTCTTTAGCAACAGCTTCTTCTGGAACAGTTTTCTCAATGCTAGTAGCAGCAGCTACACTCTGAACTAACTTCACCTGATTATCAGAAGGATGATCAAATTTTCTCTTAGTCCTTCTTTCCTTCTTCACAGCAGCTTCAGGAGCAGCTTCTGAAACATCTTCCGAGGCAGCAGCCCTAGAAGTAGAAGTTTTCTTGCGACCTTTTTTAGCAGGAGCACCTTTTTCTTGATCTTTTACTCCTTCATCTTCCTTGAGTGACTTCAGATATCTAGTTCTGACTCCTGGCACCTCACTTCTGAAGAAGGTTTCAAAGTCAGCAAGAATAGGATCTCTTCTGCTTCTTGCTCCAGGAAGAGGTTGAGGGGTTTTGATGATAGCATCAATGACACTCATCTTTCTCAAGGTGAGAGCGTTCAAGCAACTTCCAGTAATGACAGCCAGATCTTTGATGGTACCTTCAGCTTCTAATTTCTCAACTATCTTGGAATGAACCAGAAGGTTTGTAATGATTCTTCCAAAAGGAATGATAGTGCACTTCTTTACTCTGAAGGCATTCCTGGAATCCCTCACAGCATTCCACATGTGATTGAAGATTATGTAGATAACATCAACCTTCTTCTGAGTAGCAATGTAATACAGAATGTATTTCTGCTCATTGTTGACGAAGTCTGCAGCATGTGTTCCTTTCCTGTGATAGAAACACCCCAGAAGAATCTTGGTCCAGATTTTATAAAGATCCCTCATGTCCTTGACACGCTTTATCTCCTTTACATCTGTGTAAAGGGTAGACAACACTTCATCCCAATCAGCCCTTTGATCAATTTCATAAGCACCCTCAGGGTTTCTTAGATCGAACATCATTCTCAGAATGTTCTCAGTAACGACGACAAACTTCCCATGGACGAAAGACATAATGGATTTAGGGGAAACAACTGCATGCACCCAAAATTCCTTAACAAGATCTGGATAGACTGGTCCACAGAACATAGCAAATAGTGAGGTCCATCCTTGAAAAAGAATATCATCTTTAAGACAAAAGTTATGTTCTTCGAGACTATCAAAGTCTACCATGATTTCACAGATAACTTCCAACTCCTTTTTGGAAATAGAACAGGAAATAACCGGAGTAATTTACTGATCTTCTTCTTGCAGATGGAGAGTGACAAATGAGCCAACATTGTGAGATGATGAAGCGGCCATTGAAATAGAACTGAAATTTGAAAAACAATTTCTGGGTTTGCGCTTAGGGTTTGAGAAAAGACTGAAAAGGTTGCAAAAATGCATGCAAGAGGAAAGAGAGAATGGGAGCGAAAAAGATAAACGTTATGATTTGAATTGTATTTATAAAGACGTATTTGAAAATGAATGCAATAAAGTTATGAGAATGAACAGTTACAAAATCAAATGAAATCAATTGCATTAAATGATGAGTGACGTTAGATGAGAGATCGTGGTAAATGAAATGATTTAACACAGTTACCTAGGGCGGCGTTCCATCAGATTAACTCACGCTTTTACCAACCGTACATACACGTGTTCATCATCAGAATACTCTTGATGACAGCTGTGTTACACTGAATAGAACTTTTCACCTTCTCATTCTGATCACTGCTTCTGATTGTTATTCTTTAGAAATAATCTAGTTCTGATAGGATCATCTTTCTTTCCAAGGATCACATCTTCTGAGTGAGCTGAGGTGAGTCTAGAAGATCTTCTGACTGTTGGCTCTTCAGAAATTATGTGATTCTCTAAAGATGCAGCAACTTGATCTTCTGATTCTTTGCTTCTGAGACTTTCAGCTTTTGGAGCTTTGCTTCTTGGTTCTACAACTACTGATATGTCAAAATCTGCAAAATTCTCAAACTGCTTTGGCTTTTCAAGACCAAGCTTATCATCAAATCTGATATTGATTGATTCTTCTACAACCAATGTTTCAGTATTGTATACTCTGTAGCCTTTAGAGCGTTCAGAATATCCAAGAAGGAAACATTTTTGTGCCTTAGAATCAAACTTACCAAGATGATCTTTAGTATTCAGAATAAAACACACACATCCAAAAGGATGAAAATATGAAATGTTGGGCTTTCTGTTCTTCCACAGTTCATAAGGAGTCTTATTTAGAATAGGTCTTATAGAGATTCTATTCTGAATATAACATGCAGTGTTTATTGCTTCTGCCCAGAAGTGCTTAGCCATATTGGTCTCATTGATCATGGTTCTGGCCATTTCTCGTAGAGTCCTATTCTTTCGCTCTACAACTCCATTTTGCTGTGGAGTTCTAGGGCAAGAGAAATCATGGGCAATACCATTTTCTTTGAAGAACTCCTCAAAGAATCTGTTCTCAAATTCGCCACCATGATCACTTCTGACCTTTATGATTTTGTACTCCTTCTCAGATTGGATCTGAGTGCAGAATTCAAAGAACACTGAATGAGACTCATCCTTGTGTTTTAAGAACTTTACCCATGTCCAGCAGCTATAATCATCTACGATGACTAATCCATATTTCTTCCCTCTGACAGATGCTGTTTTGACTGGTCCAAACAGATCAATGTGCAAAAGTTCTAACGGCCTTGAGGAAGAGATGACATTCTTAGATTTGAATGCAGGTCTGGAGAACTTGCCCTTCTGACATGCTTCACAAAGAGCATCTGATTTATATTTCAGATTTGGGAGACCTCTGACCAGATTTAGTTTGTTAATCTGAGAAATCTTTCTCAAACTAGCATGTCGTAATTTTCTGTGCCAGACCCATTGCTCTTCAGAAACAGACATAAGACAAGTCACCTTCTGCTTCTCAAGATCAGAAAGATCAATCTTATAAATGTTGTTCTTTCTCTTGCCTGTAAATAGGATTGAGCCATCCTTCTGACTTACAGCCTTGCAAGACTTTTGATTGAAGATTATGTCATAACCATTGTCACTTAATTGACTTATGGACAATAAGTTATGCGTTAATCCTTCTACCAGAAGTATATTAGTTATGGAAGGAGAGTTACCAATACTTATGGTTCCAGAGCCAATAATCTTGCCCTTCTGATCTCCTCCAAACTTGAGTTCTCCACCAGACTTAAGCACCAGGTCTTGGAACATAGACCTTCTCCCCGTCACGTGTCGCGAGCACCCAGAGTCCAGGTACCATGACATTTTGTGATTTGCCTTCTTTGCTGCTAAGGATATCTGCAACATAAATTATCTTCTCCTTAGGTACCCACAATTTCTTGGATCCTTTCTTGTTAGTTTTCCTCAAGTTCTGATTGAACTTGGGTTTAGCATGATAAGTAACAGGAGGAACAACATGATATTCTTTGGGTTTGGCAGCATGATATCTTTTAGGTTGTGTCACATGCTTCTTGGTGTGTGTAGTGTTAAAACTCTGTGCATGTGATGTGAGCTTGATATCATGTGAGTGGCCATATTTGAACTGATCAAACAATGGCTTGTATGTGATTTTCAAATCATCAACAGGTTCAAATTTATGTGAGGTATCACCCTCATAGCCAAAACCAAACCTTTTGTTTCCAGAAACACCATATATCATAGAAGCAAGATGACTTCTGCCAATACTTCTAGATAGGAACTTTCTGAAGCTCGAGTCATATTCTTTCAGAATATGATTGAGGCTAGGAATGGATTTTTCTGATTCAGAAGGAGATCCAATATCTTTGGATAATTTTAAAACTTTTTCCTTCAGTTCAGAATTTTCCACTTCCAGCTTCTTAGTTTCAAATTCAAATTGCTTTTTCAGCTTTTTGTATTTGATACTAAGATGAGCTTTGAGTTCCAGAAGTTCTGTTAAACTGGAAACTAACTCTTCTCTAGATAGTTCAGAAAATACCTCTTCAGAATCTGATTCTGATGTAGATTCTGATCCATCATCTACTGTGGCCATCAGTGCAAGGTTTGCTTGCTCTCCTTCAGAGTCTGATTCTGATTCTGATTCAGAATCATCCCATGTTGCCATAAGACCTTTCTTCTTATGAAACTTCTTCTTGGGATTCTCCTTCTGAAGTTTTGGACATTCATTCTTGAAGTGTCCAGGCTCATTGCACTCATAGCAGACGACCTTCTTCTTGTCAGATCTTCTGCCACCTGAAGATTCTCCTCGTTCAAACTTCTTTGAACTTCCGAAGCTTTTGAACTTCCTTTGCTTGCTCTTCTAGAGTTGGTTTACCCTTCTGGAGATCATGGACAGTTCATCTTCTTCTTCTGATTCTGATTCTTCAGAATCTACTTCTTCAGCCTGAAAAGAGTTAGTGCATTTTTTAATATTAGATTTTAATGCAATAGACTTACCTTTCTTCCGAGGCTCATTTGCATCCAGCTCTATCTCATGGCTTCTCAAGGCACTGATTAGCTCTTCCAAAGAAACCTCATTCAGATTCTTTGCAATCTTGAATGCAGTCACCATTGGACCCCATCTTCTGGGTAAGCTTCTGATGATCTTCTTTACATGATCAGCCTTGGTGTAGCCTTTGTCCAGAACTCTTAATCCAGCAGTTAGCGTTTGAAATATTGAGAGCATCTTCTCAATATCTTCATCGTCCTCCATCTTGAAGGCTTCATATTTCTGGATTAGAGCAAGAGCTTTGGTCTCCTTGACTTGAGAATTTCCTTCATGGGTCATTTTCAATGACTCATATATATCATAGGCAGTTTCCCTGTTAGATATCTTCTCATACTCAGCATGAGAGATAGCATTCAGCAAAACACTCCTACATTTATGATGATTTTTGAAAAGCTTCTTTTGATCATCATTCATTTCTTGTCTTGTAAGCCTTACGCCAGTAGCGTTCACTGGATGTTTGTAACCATCCACCAGAAGATCCCATAAGTCACCATCTAGACCAAGGAAGTAACTTTCAAGTTTATCTTTCCAGTATTCAAAGTTTTCACCATCAAATATTGGCGGTCTAGTATAACCATTGTTACCATTTCCATTGTATTGCTCAACCATCTTGACTTAGTGTTTTTATCTTCCTGAATCTTTTCTAAACACGGTTAAGTGCTTGCACCTTAGAACCAGGCTCTGATACCAATTGAAGGATAGAAAAACACTTAGAAAGGGGGGGGGGGGGGGTTTGAATAAGTGTAGCTTTAAAACTTGTAAGATAAAAACTATTTGCACAATGATTTTTATCCTGGTTCGTTGTTAACTAAACTACTCCAGTCCACCCCCTTGGAGTGATTTACCTCACCTGAGGATTTAATCCACTAATCACACGAGATTACAATGGTTTTCCACTTAGCCAACTGCTAGGTCTTCTAGAGTATACTGATCACAACCTGATCACTCTAGGAACAATCTGCTTAGATACCCTCTAATACTTTCTAGAGTATTCTGACCAACAACCTGATCACTCTAGTTCTTACAACTTAATGTAAACAAGTTCTTTTAAGAGTTACAATGCTTCTAATAAAGCTATTATCATAACTGTGATTTCTCTTAAGTTTAAGCTTAAATCTCACTAAGATATTACAACAGCAATGTAGTGAGTTTGATGATGAAGTTTGAGAGCTTTGGAATTTGACAGAGTTTCTGTATAATGCGCAAGTGTTGTATTCAGAGTTTCGTCACTTAGCTTCTCATCAGAACTTCATATTTATAGGCACTTGAGAAGATGACCGTTCGGAGCATTTAATGCTTTGCGTAATCCGTACAGCATTGCATTTAATGTTTCACTCTTTTGTCAACTACCTCAAGCCTTGTTTTCGCTGAGTCTACTGACGTTGCCTTTAATAGCTTCTAACGTTCCTTTTGTCAGTCAGAGTAGCCTGTTAGTCTTGTACTTGCTTCTGATCTGATGTTTGTGTAAACAACGTTTGAATATCATCAGAGTCAAACAACTTGGTGCAGAGCATATTCTTGTCTTCTGACCTTGAAGTGCTTCTAAGCGTGATACCATGAGAACTTCAGTGCTTCTGCTTCTGATCTCAAGTTCTTCTGATGCTTCCATTGTCCCGTGTTCTGATTCTGCTTGACCATTTTCTGATGTCTTGCCAGACCATGTTCTGATGTTGCATGCTGAACCTTCTGAGTCAGCGCTTCTTGCGCTGATTTTGTGCATACTCTTTATATAATTCCTGAAATGGAAATTGCATAGTATTAGAGTACCACATTATCTCATACAAAATTCATATGCTTGTTATCATCAAAACTAAGAATATTGATCAGAATAAATCTTGTTCTAACAAACTGCACTAACGCTTTTTAGGCGGAAGAAGAAGATTCTGAAGAATCAGAATCAGAAGAAGAAGAAGAAGATGAACTGTCCATGATCTCCAAAAGGGTAAACCAACTCTGGAAGAGTAAGAAAAGGAAGTTCAAGAACTTCAGAAGTTCTAAAAAGCCAGAAAGAGGAGAATCTGCTGGAATCAGAAGATCTGACAAAAAGAAGGTCACGTGCTTTGAGTGCAAGGAGCCAGGACATTACAAGAGTGAGTGTCCAAAGCTTCAGAGGGAGAAACCCCAAGAAGAAGTTTCAGAAGAAGAAAGGTCTTATGGAAACTTGGGATGATTCAGATTCATCAGAATCAGAATCAGACTCTGAAGACGAGCAAGCCAACATAGCGTTGATGGCTACTGTGGATGCTGAATCAGAATCTACATCAGAATCAGACTCTGACTCTGAAGAGGTATTTTCTGAACTATCTAGAGATGAGCTAGCTTCCAATTTAGCTGAAATTCTTGAAATCAAGGCTAAGCTTAGTATCAAATACAAAAAGCTGAAAAAGCTCTTTTTATCTGAAACTAAGAAGCTTGAATTAGAAAATTCCGAACTCAAAGAAAATGTTTTAAAACTATCCAAAGATGTTGAGTCATCTTCTGGTTCAGAAAAATCTATTCCAAGCTTGAACAATATTCTTAAAGAATATCACTTGAGTTTCAGGAAGTTCTTATCTAGAGGTATTGGTAGAAGTCAACTTGCCTTTATGATATATGCTGTTAGTGGAAACAAGAGAGTTGGCATAGGTTATGAGGGTGAAACCCCATACAAACTTGAACCTGTAGATGATATGAAAATCACATATAAGCCATTGTATGATCAGTTCAAGTACGGTCACTCCCATGATATTAGGCTCACCTCACATGCTAAAAGCTTTCACATTACACACACAAAAAAGCATGTGACACAAAATAGAAAATATCATGTTGCTCAACCTAAGGAATATCATGCTGTACCTCCTATTGTTTATCATGCTAAACCCAAGTTCAATCAGAACTTGAGGAAAACTAACAAGAAATGACCCAAGAAAATGTGGGTACCTAAGGAGAAGATCATTTTTGTTGCAGATATCCTTGGCAGCAAAGAAGACAAAGCAAAACATGTCATGGTACCTGGACTCTGGGTGCTCGCGGCACATGACGGGAAAAAGGTCTATGTTCCAAGACCTAGTGCTTAAGTCCGCTGGTGAAGTCAAGTTTAGAGGAGATCAGAAGGGCAAGATTATTGGCTCAGGAACCATAAGTATTGGTAACTCTCCTTCCATAACTAATGTACTTCTTGTAGATGGATTAGCTCATAACTTATTGTCCATAAGTCAATTAAGTGACAATGGTTATGACATAATCTTCAATCAAAAGTCTTGCAAAGCTGTAAGTCAGAAGGATGGCTCAATCCTATTTATATGCAAGAGAAAGAACAACAATTACAAGACTGATCTTTAAGATCTTAAGAATCAGAAGGTAACTTGTCTTATGTCTGTTAGTGAAGAGCAATGGGTCTGGCAAAGAAGATTAGGCCATGCTAGTTTGAGAAAGATTTCTCAGATTAACAAACTAAATCTGGTTAGAGGACTCCCTAATCTGAAATATAAATCAGATGCTCTTTGCGAAGCATGTCAGAAAGGGAAGTTTTCCAAACCTGTATTCAAGTCTAAGAATGTTGTTTCTTCCTCTAGGCCGCTAGAACTTCTGCACATTGATCTGTTTGGACCAGTCAAAACAGCATCTGTCAGAGGGAAGAAATATGGATTAGTCATCGTAGATGATTATAGCAGATGGACATGGGTAAAGTTCTTGAAACATAAGGATGAGTCTCATACAATATTCTTCGACTTCTGCACTCAGATCCAATATGAGAAAGAGTGTAAAATCATAAAGGTCAGAAGTGATCATTGTGGCGAATTTGAGAACAGATTCTTTGAGATTTATTTCAAAGAAAATGGTATTGCCCATGATTTCTCTTGCCCTAGAACTCCACAGCAAAATGGAGTTGTAGAGCGAAAGAATAGGACTCTACTAGAAATGGCCAGAACCATGATCAACGAGACCAATATGGCTAAGCATTTCTGGGCAGAAGCAATAAATATTGCATGTTATATTCAGAATAGAATCTCCATAAGACCTATTCTTAATAAGACTCCTTATGAATTGGGGAAGAACATAAAGCCCAACATTTCTTATTTTCATCCTTTTGGATGTATATGTTATATTTTGAATACTAAAGATCATCTGAGTAAGTTTGATTCTAAGGCACAGAAGTGTTTCCTTCTTGGATATTCTGAACGCTCAAAAGGCTACAGAGTATACACTACTGAAACATTGATTGTTGAAGAATCAATCAATATCAGATTTGATGATAAGCTTGGTCTTGAAAAGCCAAAGCAGTTTGAGAATTTTGAAGATATTGAAGTCTCTAACTCAGAAGCTGAAGATCCCAGAAGCAAAGTATCAGAAGATCAAGTTGCTGCTTCATTAGAAAATCTCAGAATTTCTGAAGAGCCAACTATAAGAAGATCTTATAGACTCACCTCTACTCACTCAGAATATGTTATCCTTTGGAAGAAAGAAGATCCTATCAGAACCAGATCATTCCTTAAGAACAATGTAGAATGTCAATTTGGTCTAGTATCTCTTATCGAGTCAACTTCTGTTGATCAAGCTTTGGAGGATGCTGAATGGATAATTGCGATGCAAGAAGAACTCAATCAGTTTACAAGGAATGACGTGTGGGATCTTGTTCCTAGACCAAAAGGATTCAACATCATTGGAACCAAGTGGGTCTTCAGAAACAAGCTAAGCGAAAAAGGAGAAGTTTTAAGAAACAAAGCCAGACTGGTTGCTCAGAGCTATAGTCAGCAAGAAGGCATAGACTATACAGAAACCTTTGCACCAATGGCCAGGTTAGAATCTATTCGGTTATTGATTTCTTTTGCCACTCAACATAACATCACTCTATATCAGATAGATGTTAAGAGTGCCTTCTTAAATGGTTATATAGATGAGGAAGTATATGTCCACCAACCTCCTGGTTTTGAAGACTCTAAGTCTCCAGGACATGTTTTCAAATTAAAGAAATCATTATATGGCCTGAAGCAAGCTCCTAGAGCTTGGTATGAAATATTAAGTTCTTTCCTTCTAGACAATGGTTTCACTAGAGGACAAGTGGATACTACTCTCTTTTGTAAAACGTTTAAAAAGGATATTTTAATTTGCCAAATTTATTTTGATGATATTATCTTTGGAACCTCTAATTCTACACTTGGAAAGGAGTTTGCTAAGTCTATGCAGGCTGAGTTTGAAATGAGCATGATGGGAGAACTCAAGTACTTTCTTGGGATCCAGATCAATCAAACTTCTGATGGAATATATGTTCATCAAACCAAGTATGTGAAAGAACTTCTGAAGAAGTTTAATCTTTCAAAAAGCAAAGAAGCAAAAACTCCTATGCATCCAACGTGTGTTCTAGATAAGGATGAGGTAAGTAAGAAGGTAGATCAGAAGCTCTACAGAGGTATGATTGGATCTCTTCTATATCTTACTGCTTCTAGACCTGATATTTTATTCAGTGTTTGTCTGTGTGCAAGATTCCAATCAGATCCTAGAGAATCTCACTTAACAGCTGTTAAGAGAATTATGAGGTATCTGAAAGGTACTACTAATGTTGGTTTAGTCTACAGAAGATCTGAAGAATACAACTTAGTAGGATTCAGTGGTGCTGATTACGCTGGAGATAGAATTGAAAGGAAAAGTACTTCTGGAAGTTGTCAATTTTTTAGAAGTCACCTGATCTCCTAGTACAGCAAGAAGCAAGCTACCATTGCCCTCTCTACAATAGAAGCATAATATGTTGCTGCTGTTGGATGTAGTACACAGATGCTCTGGATGAAGAGTCAGCTAGAAGATTATCAGATATATGAGATTAACATTCCTATCTTCTATGATAATACTTCTACTATATGTTTATCTAAAAATCCAATCTTACATTCCAAAGCTAAACATATTGAGATTAAACATCATTTCATTAGGGACTATGTTCAGAAGGGTGTTCTATCTTTAAACTTTGTTGATATAGACCATCAATGGGCTGATATCTTTACAAAATCCCTTGCTGAAGATAGGTTTAAGTTCATTCTGAAGAATCTCAGTATGGATTTATGCCCAGAATGAAAGGATGAGAAGTTCTGATATATGGATTATATTTTAAATGATTAGTTTTCTTTTTATAAGAAGTTCTGATTGTTAGTCAGTTAGATATTCTGATTCTGTTTACTAACATTTCATATGTCTAAGTCGATTCAGAATCTCTTTTAAAGCAAAACAGCTGTCACTAGCTATTCTAGAAGATGAACACGTGTTCACTCTAAAGGGACAAGCATGCATGCATTTGATGAGACGCCGCCCTAGGTAACTGTGCAAATCATTTCAAATATCACGTTTTGCCCTAACGTCACTCAACATTAAATGCATTGATTTTCTGCATTTCGTAACTGTTTATTCTCAGAATTTAATTGCATTTAGTTTTCAAATCCGTGTCTATTTAAACCTCCCACTCATATCATTCTCTCTTTTACGCTCTCATTCTCTCCATTGTGTGTGCATTTCTGCAATCTTTTTGCCCTATTCTCTTACCCTAAAAGAAAAACCAAAAATCTCAGAAAAGTGTCAATGGCTGCTTCTTCATCTAAAATTGCTGGTTCTTCATCTCAACAACAAGGATAGGAACAAGAACTCATTCCAATGATCACTTGCTCCATTCCTAGAGATCAGTTAGAAGTTATTTGTGAATTGATGGTGGATGTTGATATTCTGGAAGAACATCAAATCCATATCAAAGACATTTTGGTTTTTCAGAATTGGTCGTCTCTGTTTCTTGAATTTTGTGGACCAGTATATCCATACCTTGTGAAGGAGTTCTGGGTTCATGAATTTGTCATCCCTAAAGCCATAGTGTCGTTTGTTCATGGAAGGTTCTTCTCAATCACTGAAAACTTATTGAGAATGTTGTTTGACCTAATGAATACTGAAGGTGAGAATGAAGCAACCTTAAGAACAAACTGGGATGCATTCTATGCTGAGATCTTTACTGATGGAAAGAAATCAACTAGAGTGAAAGATCTGAAGGACATATACAAAGTATGGACAAAGATTCTGCTAGGTTGCTTTTACCACAGGAAATCAACCAGTTCTTCTGATTTTGTCAACAGCAATCAACAATACATCATGTATTGTCTTGGTACGAATAAGAAGGTTGATGTTACCTACATCATTTTCAATCACTTATGGAATGCTGTAAAGGACTCTCGAGATGAGAGCAAATCAAAGAAGAAAGGAAGTGTTATTCCTTTTGGAAGGATTATTACCAATCTTCTAGTTCAAACCAAGATGGTTGAAGAATTGGAAAATGTTGGAATAGTCAAGGATCTTTATACAATTAATGGGAGTGTCTTGAATGCTACTTTTTTGAAGAAAATGGGTCTTATTCAAGCTATTGGTACTGCTCCTAAACCAGATCCAAATGTCATAAATAGAAGAGGTCCAGTTCTTGATGAGTTTGAGTTGTTCTTTCTCAATGAACAGCTAGATATTAAGGTACATTACCTTAATATTCTCAAACAGGATGGTTCTGTGGATAATAAGATGAGGAAAAGCTGGCAGAAGCTTCCATCTACCAAGGATGGTATTGTAGAAGATTTACCAGAAGTTTCCTCTCAAAAAGAAAGAAGGACAAAGCGGAAGCAAGATGTTCCTTCTATTAGTAAGGAGAAGAGTATTGAAGAGAAAGTGGCTGAAGAGACAACAAAAGCTGTTGGTGGAAAAGAAAATAAGAATGATGAGAAGGTAGTTGAAAAGAAGAAGAAGAGGAAAAAGAATGATAAGACAGATGATGAGAATAATGATGAGAAGGACGTAGAGAAGAAGAAGAAAAAGAAAGATAAGAAGAAGAAGAAGAAGAAGAAGAAGAAGAAGAAAGTTGAAAAGGAGACTGTTGAAGGAGAACAAAAGAAGAATGAAGAAGTAAATCAGGCAGAAGAAGAGAAGAAGGAAGCTAAGAAGAAGAGAGAAATTGCTCTAGGCAAGCTGAAGGCTGGTTATGAGAAGAAGAAGCGAAAGAGACTTGAAGCTGATTCTGAAAGATCTCACAAGAAACCTAAAGGTGTGTCTATTTCTGAACCTGGTTCTGTTCCTTTTGTTATTTCAACATATGTACCAATGGAAGTTCCAAAACCATCTCAACCAGAAATACAACCAGAAAAATCCTCCACCATATCACCTTCAACCACCAATGTTCTCACCCCTCCTCCTTCACCTAAAATCATTTTTGCTTCTGACCACCAAAATTTTGAACTCATTCTTGATGTTCAACCCCTTCAAACCCTCTTTCCCCCTCACACAAATATCTCCACCTCTCAACCTCCTCCTCATTCAAAATATGAACCTGTTACCTCACCTGTTCCCAACAATGCAAATGCATCAGAATCTCCAAATTCTGATTCTTTACATGCTTTATTCCGTGCCTGTAACTTTAATCCCAAACCTCGTCCTGACCCTGCCTTTGTCAACCTTGAATTTGAGGATGAAGCTGAGTCTCTGCTTTCTCTTGATAGAGAACCTGAACCCTACTGCATTCTGTATCCAGATTCCTCCTCCACCAAATTCAAAACCCCTAACCCTGAACTATCTGTTGGTATAAGTTTTGAATTTTTGAAACAAAAGGTACAGACAGGACTAGAAGCTTTGAAGATTGCACATAATGCCAAGATGGATTATGCTGCTACAAAAGGTCTCTGGAGAGCTTTCAGAAGGGAGTTCAATTTTGACCTTCTGAAGCTTCAGAATAAATGTGAAGCAGAAGCTCCTGGCCCTTTTGAGTTTCTAAGAGATTATGAATACTCCTATTTCTGCCCCATCAGTAACAGGAAATCGCTTGAAGAGAAGAAGTTTATTGATGAGCTTGAAGAAGTTCATCCTTTGGCTATGGTTGTGTGGAAGCCTCAACTCCATGTTCTGACTGGAGATTTTATGTTCTTATTCAACTGGTTAAGGGAGTATCCCTCTACTAAGGCACCAGATATGGTATATCCAGAAGTTGAATACCCATCAGAACCTGCTGCTCCTACACCTCCAAAGAACTTGGCTGAAATTCTTCTGGCTCTAGAGAATCCAGATTCTGAAATCCCCACTCCTGTTTATGCTGAAGATGCTTCTGAAGCAGAAGCTGATGCTGAGAAACAAGCCATAGAGAATCATCTTGCTATGCAACCTCCTGTTCAGGAAAATCAAGCTGATGTTCTTATGGTCGATGCTACTGTTGAGAATACTACTGTTTTGGACAATAGCTTTGACGCTTCTTCTGCTGTACCTTCTGTTCTGATGAACACCATGAAGGTTCTTCAACAGAATCAAGCTGATCTTGCTTCTCGTCTGGACAAGCATGAGGATACTCACCAAGAGTTCAGATCCTTTATGAAGACGCAGACTGAAAGCACTACTGAGATTCAAAACCTTCTGGCCAAGATAGTTTCTAAACTAGGATAGTCGTAGTATGTCTTGGTCTTAGATGTCTTCTTGTTTCTTGCATTTGTTTCTTGCATCTGCTTCAATCCATTTTGTATTCTTCTAATATATTTTGTTGATCAATGAAATATTATCTTCTTCACTTTATGTTGTTTTATCATCTGAATCTTTTTAATGCTTTTTGATGTTATGACAAAAAGGGGGAGAAACATGATAATTGATTTGATTTATTATATCAGTTGCTGGGATTAAGTCTCAACATTCCTAACATTATTTGCAAGTTCTATGTCTTTGAGATTTTTTTGCAGGATTGAAGATATTCTAAAAAAGCTCAACATAAGAAGCAAATACATGAAGAAAGGCTATTCTATAAAGAAGCATGCTCTTGAAAAATTGAAGCAAGCTTAGTGCTGTGAAGCTTCAAGATCAGAAGCAAGAAGAAGAATGTTCTGATAGTCATTCGTAGAATTCTCTGATGTTCTCGGTTGAGAATACGCTCTGATAACATTTTCTTCATCTTATGTGCTCTGATAAATGCTATTCATTAAGAATGCTCTGATACATGATAGTTATCAAGAATGCTCTGACACATTCACATTATGCTCTGATACATTCATGTTTTGATATTTTTGTCTAGTATGTTCTGAAACATTTCAGGATGTAAAGATGCTCTGATGATACTCTGATACATTCAAGAATGTTCTATTTCAATCAAGCATGCTATGACAACTAAGAAGAAATTCAAAGCTCTGAAGCTGTCCTACGGAAGCAAGAAGTAGAAGCTTTGAATGTTCTGAAGTTCTAGGAAAAGTGAACGTCTCTACTGAAATGGAAAATAATCAGGGAAGTCTTTTATTTATAAATTCTTCTAGTATTTATTTCATGGGGAGATTGTTAATCTCAGGGGGAGACATATTCACACACTCTGATTATATGCTTATGCTATATCTGTGTAATTGTCTTTTGTCATCTGATTTTCTGATTGCAAATTCATATCAATTATATATGTTTTTGTCATCATCAAAAAGGGGGAGATTGTTAGAACAAGATTTGTTCTGATCAATATTCTTGTTTTGATGATAACAATATATATGAATTTTGTATAAGACAATGTGGTACTCTAATCCTATGCATTTTCCATGTCAGGAAATATATAAGGAGTATGCACAATTCAATGCTAAGAAGCACTGACTCAGAAGGTTCAGGATTGCAACATCAGAACATGCTCTCACAAGACATCAGAAGATGGTCAAGCAGAATCAGAACATGGTCTATGAAACATCAAAAGAACTTAAGATCAGAAGCAGAAGCACTGAATTTCTTATGGTATCACGCTAAAGCACTTCAAAGTCAGAAGACAAGAAGATGCTCTGCACCAAGCTGTAACTCTGATTCTGATTATTCAAACATTGTATTCACAAAATCTGAGATCAGAAGTTAGTACTAGATGACAGGCTACGAAGTCTAATCTCTGACTGACAAAAGGAACGTTAGAAGCTACAAAAGGCAAAGTCAGTAAAATGCAGAGAAAAGCATGGCTCGAGGTAGTTGACAAAACAGTGAAAACATTAAATGCAAAGCTGTCCAGTCACGCAACGCATTAAATGCAGTTCAACGATCATCTTCTCAAAATGCCTATAAATATGAAGTTCTGATCAGAAGCAATAAAAAAACAACTCTTTCAAGAATACCAAAACGCTGCTGAAATCAAAACATACGAACTTCATCTTTAAGCTCACATTCTTTGTAATATATAGTGAGTGATAAGCTTAGAACTTAAGAGAAATATCACAATTGTGATTATAGCTTTCTAAGAAGCATTTGAATACTCTTGTAAACATTTATTTTACATTGATTTGTAAAAGGTTCCTAGAGTGATCAATGAGATCAGTAGACTCTAGAAGACTTAGAAGTTTCTAAGTGTTGATTTCCTAGAGTGATCAAGGTGTGATCAGTATACTCTAGAAGACTTAGAGTGTTTCTAAGTGGACAACCATTGTAATCAAGATTGATTAGTGGATTAAATCCTCAGTTGAGGTAAATCACTTTAAGGGGGTGGACTGGAGTAGTTTCGTTAACAACGAACCAGGATAAAAATATTGTGTTCATTGTTTTTATCTTAAGAGTTTTTAAAGTCACACTTATTCAAACCTCCCTTTCTAAGTGTTTTTCTATCCTTCAGTGTTCACTATGGTAGATATGCCTTGCCTGAGCATATTACTGACAAAAGAACCTTCTTAATCAAAATCATATATAGAACCCTTACTTTCGGACATGGTGTATGAACATTAAGATTTTTGGTCCCAAGTCTTTTCACAGACTATTATCAGCAATGATGTCACAACATCATTTGGGACATTTTCTTCAAAAACCTAACTCTGGTTTTTAAACCATTATTCCAAGGATTCTTTATGCAGTGAAGTTCTTCAGGAAGCTCCAATAGAAATCTCATTACTGCACCGCATGTGAGGAATAAATTCTTGATCATTTCATAACATTATTAGGTCAGAAAGCAGACTTGTACCCACTTAAGATTTGTTCCCTAACTAGGTCATGATCGTTCATCAAATACGTGCTCATCTTCATACTCCCAGTAGATGATATGATTCCCTTCCTTTAGAGGTATTGTCAGCTTATAGAAGTGTCTCTAAATCGCAAAGAGGATGGCGATTGATACTATTATGCACCACTAGTGAAGAGTGGATTCTTCATATAGCCTCAACAGCCTTTCTTTGTCTGGTCAGTTACATGACCTTTGATCCCATCCTGAGTTAAATAAACTTCGTTAGCTTGAGAAGCAGGATATAGAAGTGATGTTCCAACATCAGTTCTGACATTATTCTAACTTTCAGAATCTTTGCTATGGTTCTGGAGAGGACTTCCATAGCAACCTACTATTCTAGTAGGGGTTACAAGATGATCTACCGTTGATGGTTGATCATCCTTGAAGAGACCACATCTCATATGGACAACGTACAGACCTCCTGTCTGACTATGAGATGTTTGAATGCCATTATCCTGCACGTGTAGAAGAGATTCTCTCTAACAGGTATCTGAAGCAGATTTGACATTAACTTGGTCTTTATTCTTACAAAATAGACTATTCAGACTACGTCTACCTCTTTGAAGCACAAAAGTCCATGAAGTACCTTGCACTACAGTCAATTCATTATGCGAGAGCACCAAATAAATGAATCCATTCCTAAGAACCTTCTTCACGAAGACGCTGGAAAATACACATCCTTTGATTTCATAGATGAATATTCCACCGATTTATTTGATCCAAAGAGTCCTTCAGTTAAGAGATTATCCTTCATAAGGGCTTCGGAGGTGATGCCTTTATAAGTTCTTCAAAAGGTCAACTAATGTACACCTTCATACCTTGGCCAGAAATAAACTAACACAGTGGTAGGAAATTTTTTGATTGTGTTCTGATCAGTGCTTTGTACACTTCAGATGTTTCCTCTTCCAGGTCAAGAGTAGATTCTAAACAAAAATAATCACAATATTTTGTTTAGAAACCAAAACATTTGTTCTTCAACCAGTAGCTGCATACTTAATGAATTAATGTTCCAACATGTCATGGAACATCAGATCCTTCCATACATATGATCATGAAGTTGTGGATATCATCCTTTGAATAACCCTAATACATATGTTCTAGATATCCTTCAAATAGCCAGAGTCAGAGTTACTTCCTGAAAGGAGTCGAGAGATATGAAGATTCTTGTTAAGACCAACCTGTATGGTTTCAATATTTCTTCATGTTTCTTGAAGTAGCAACCTATCAGCCATGCAAAAGTGCCTTTATGAGTGCACTTGAGACCTAGAACTCAAGTATCGTTGGCTCCTTTGACTGATCCACCATTGTTCATACCCTATGATGAGTGCAGTTTCAGAGGACATTAAACCTGTTTACAGTGGAAATTGTAAACAACCGCTAGTCTCCCTAAAGCCTTTAAACTAAGGGTTACTTGCAGAATCGACTAGTTGATTCTAAGACACATGCTAATGTAACTAAGGTGTGGCTTGCTTAACTCGGAAAAAGCTTGACTCCAAGAGAAACCGTTCTCTCCCAAGAGTTTAAGTAAGCCAAGTTTTCCATAAAAGGTGAACTAAAGGTAACTCGTGACCAATAGAAAACTAAGTGATAACATTAAAAAAAGATGTACTACGAATGCATCTATGGTGACTTCCATCATCATAATAGAACCACAACCGACAGCATATATAATAACAAAAAAAGATAGTTCGAACGTGAATGAAAATAAAACAAAGTGTTCAAGAGGAACGACAGATTAATATGGAAATTGCGTTGAATTAAAAATGGTGATTCACGTACATTAGCACTCTTGAAACTCTTATTTCCTCACATTGGGATTATGAAGTTTTTGAAAGTTATTTTAGTACAAGTGAACACCTGGAGCCCATGGTGGGATCTCTTATTTATAATACAATAAACTAACTATCTACCAATTAGATAACTGCTCATAAACCTCCTACAAACCAAACATCTGGATGCACGATCCTACGCAACTACCCCATGTCTCTGGCGCTTATTTTAAGAGCCAAATCTTTGCCAACTGCTGGAGTTTGAATTTCAAATTTGCCTGCTTAAATATTTCTTTCGATGTTAACCCTTAACACACCCTTTATCATAAAATATTATAAGTTTTAATCCCTCTTCATAGTCGACAAAACTAAAGTCGACGCTCTGTCCTAATTATGTCGACATTCTCTTGTTAACAACCTAAACCCATGATTTCTTTGTCATTTTTCTAAGATTTCTTGAAGACCCCATTTATGGGACCCCATTTACGTGAGCCTTTTCTTTTGATTGCCCTATCAACGTACCTCACTAGATTTTTCCTTTAAAAAATTGCCCCCCAGAGATGCCATTTTTGAATGTCGACTTTAAATGAGATCATGGCGTCTCTGAAATACCGACACCGTCCTTTACTTATCCGTTTCCACTTCCTCTTAGTGATGTGACTGTTCACTCCTTATTACTGATGTCACATCATCATGGTAACGTCTCCACTTTCTCCTCGAGACGCGCATCAATCAAATCATTACTGCTATTAATTTTGAGTGGACTGCGTGGCCTCTCCCTCAACTGCCACTTTGTTCCACGCGTCTACTAACATGGGGACGTGGGTGCACGCGCCTTCACCCCACTCAAACATTTTTCTTCATTTTCTCATACTTAGGGTTTTTCTTCTTCTTTATAAACTTTCCTTCGCCCCTTTTAACATCTTTCTTTCTCTCTTGTTTCAAAAACCCTAGCATAATTTTACCATCTTCAAACCATCAACCTGCAAACCTTCGTCTTCAGCTTTCTTCAACAATGGCAACTCCTACAGCCATCTTCTCTGCTGCAATAATTCAACATCCTATACTTGTTGATGGCGCTGAGTACGTTCCTGAACCTCCATTTGTTGAAGAAAAAACCAAAATCTGGCAATCTCAGGTATTAATTCCCCTTTTCCTTAATGATAAACCCTTAGCTTTCCTCGGTCCGCTTCCCGAAATTCGTCAACTCCAAATTCTTGCCAAAAACCGTGCCTTTTTCCCTACTAGCTATCTTACAGAACCCTTATTTTCACTCCAGAAACCTCTTTCCTTGAGTTATGTTGATAGGAACTTTAGAACTGCTCCTCCCAGAAACTGCCATAAGTTTCGCGCTTAGATGGACTGACTAGAACCATACAAGCTGGATCTTTGGAAACGGCTAGGCATTTATACCCTCTTGAAAATCTCCCACTGTGGTCCACCCCAATCTTATGGCACGTTGCTTGCTGCTATTCAATTTTGGGAAGGATCAACAAACACTTTTCAGACTAGATGTGGAATGATCACACCCATGCTTATGGACATAACAGTAATCACGGGTTTGAAACCGACTAGCATTGTCTTTCATTACAAAGATATATAATCCATCCCCCTGAAGTTCGACTTCGGTGAAACCCGTAAACCGACATACAACAACTTCATCAATCATCATGCCAAAAATTCAAGTCCAGTAACTGACGAAGAACATGTGGCATTTCTGACTCTTAAGATATCCTGCTTTATCTACTGCTCCAATTTGATGCAGGTAGCCAAACAATTTTCGTTCCTTGCTACTCAACTGCATCAAGGCCGTGACGTTGCCCTTGGTCAACTACTCTTGGCCTCTCTCTATGACCCGTTGACTGATGTGGCAGACCAGATCAGAACCCTTGACCATGAGCAATTGAAAAGGAAAAATGTCTTAGTTCATGGCCCATTTTGGTTTCTGCAACTGTGGCTCAACGCCACTTTCTCTAAGGACCTCAAACCTTATGGGATGAAGAGGGTAGCGTGTTCCCCATAAGAGTGTTACCTTGTCTAGAAACGCTTAATTCCCTTCACTCCTCTAGACAAAAACTTTCCTAACATTAAAGTGTTTCGCCTCATGTTCGACATCATGCTGAATCGTGTCGACTTTGACCCTTCTATGGCTCTATTCAGCAATCGCACAGATAGTCCTGACTAGTTTACTAGGCCCTTTCCTCCTACGGATGCTGCAGTCAAGGGTGAAACTCTTGCTATCTGGAGACGCATCCTAGTTCCCCAAATTTTGTCGTCTGTCATTGTTGGTGACACCCCAGGCATGGTTGCTTATCATCCCAGTTTAATGGCTCAACAGTTTGGTCTTTGCCAATTTATCCCCAAATCTCTGTCTCTCTCCCAAGGTCTTCTTCAGAAAGTTGTTGGTGACCATCCATTTGAATAAATCAAAGAGACCTTAGAACGTTTCTGGGCAAAAAGACCAAAACTTGCTCCTGTCCCTTTCCAGCCTACCTACTATTGTACTTCAGAATTTAGGGCTTGGTGGCATTCATATCTTGATGCCTACATTGGTGCCCCCGACACCAAATTGGCTGAACAAACTCAGGCTCTTCTTCTTTTGCAGGCGAAATCAACAAAGTGTAAGGCTACTCATATAAAGCAAATTCAAGCTTTCCAGAAATACTTCCAAGTTGTGTATCGACCTAATGACCTTCGTCGGACCATCTTTGAGGCCGCTGCTGCTAAAGGAGAAGATAACCGACAGGATTCTGGAACTTAACATTCCTGGTTATGCGAAAGATAAGTATCTTTACGCCCTTCATTTTGGAAAAATCAAATATCCTCATTTTTCATCTAGTCCTCTGGCTTTGGTGTTCGTCCTGCCAATCCCAGATTGGTGGTATTGCCCTTTTTCAGATATACAAAACACTTAGAAGAAAAGGCCGACAGAGTGGTGCTGACGAAACATTATCTACCCAACTATTCAGGGCCGCTTCATATTGCTCCCTAATATGTTAGAGTGTGTTCTACCATGCAAATTGGTAATTCTTTTTGGAAACCTACTCCTTGCTTCTGTGATTTTTGTTACTCAGTCAACTCTTTCGTCTTTTCCTTACATCGGTCTCCATTGAGCCTATATATACTGATGTCAAAGACAAGGGGACTTCAACTAAGGCACCTCAGGTTTAATCTCTCCTGTTTGGGTCTTTCTTATTGTTCGACATTATCTTTCTTACCCAAATTTTTTGACAACTTATAGATTATCCCAGAGCCATCTCCCTCTGACGACGAGACCATATCAGCAAGTCTGAAGAAAAAGTTTGGTCCTCTGGTATGTATTCCTATACGTCACCTATGTATCACTTCTAATTTCTATGATGACTAATCTGTCACTTACAACCATAATCAGCCAAGTTTGACATATTTACCAGCTTCTTCTCAGCCCTCCGAAAAATCTAAGAAGGCAAAACCCTCTCCTATTAAGGAGCCAGAGGTATTTCTAATTGGCTTGTCTGCTTTTTTAAACAAACTCACTGCTTACAATTCTTACTGTTTCCAGCCTTCTCCACACCACTCCGGCAAATCCAAAAGCCAAAAAAGCCACAAAAAGGAAACATGACGCTCCTAGCAAAGGTGGGGAGATAAAAAAGAAAAAGAAAAACAAGGCAGCTATAGTTGAAGAAACTGTGGTTCAGCCCGACACTGTCGATCCTTCCCCTACTGCTGAAGCCACAGTGGTTAACACTAACGCTGCTCTAGTTTCTAATCCACCAGTCGAGCTCGCAAAGCCGACTGACACTACTGGCGCTGCTTTTGAAGCTGAAAACCCAGACGTCAACCCCATTTTGTCGACTCAGGTAACTGTCTCATGAATTTTTTGTCTTATTCACTAGAACAACTTTTCATAGCATTTTCTTTCAACAGGATGATGTCACTGGTCCTCAACACCAAGATATCAAAGATATACCTGAATGCTCTCCTGCCACAGTGGATTCTTCTTCTTCCCACCGTACCAATCTTGTCGTCCACGCTGGTGAGTATATTGATTCGTCTGCTCAGACCACTGATTCTTCTTCTGCATCCATCACTAGCCCTATCACGCATTGTAATACGGTGAACTGACTTTTATTTTTATGAGCAACAATGTTGTTGGTGAGCAAGAGTCGCCACCGACTTTTATTTTATCCAATTAGGAAAGGTATAAAAGAACAGGAAAGACCTTCTTTGAAAAGAGATTGAGTTCGGGGGGTAGGTTATGAAAAGGGAAGGTGTAAGCACCCTTTTCATCCGTAGTTATCTACGGGCTCTTAGTTGCTTGGCTCACTTATGTTTGAAATGTTTGATTGGTTTGAAAGAGAAGTGTGTGTTTAGAAAAACACTTTTGTTTTGAAAATGTCTAAAAAGACAACGTTAGAAAATGGGGTGCGAAAAGCATTTGTTGTGAGCAAGCACTTAAGAGTTCCTACCTTAAGTTCGTAAGGTCTTTCCCATACTTTAAAGTTTTCCTTGGGCAATAGTACTATCCGTACCATTTGAGGGTAGGTAGTCCTATACATTGGATGTGCGGGTCATCGAATCATCATAAGGACTATCCATACCATAAAGAGGGTAGGAAGTCCTATGAGATCTGAATAGTAATAAAGGCAACATGCAAGGATACCTTAGCCATCGGAGGGACTATCACCATTTAATCGAGGGACAAGATCATTTATACCGAGGGTGACATCGAAGGGACTATGATCTTTAAATTGGAGGGACGTGGTGATTTTGAATCGAAGGCAGCATATGCTAAGGAATCCCTACGCTCGAAGGGACTTGACTATTATTCTCCGAAAGGCAACGTAAGAGGGGAAACCCTAAAGGTGAGTGTGTGCAGCAATCACGTGTGTTGTGTTCAGTTATTCAATCTTGATGTTAGTGATCTAGCGTTTGATTATTAGTCTTGCCATACAATCCTAATTAGCATACATCTAAGTAGTATCAAGTTTGCAGAATAAAGTGCGGGAATGTAAATCTACGCTATTACAAAAAATACCATGCGACCTATGCATCGATTTCTAGAATTTTAAATAACAAAAATTAAATAATTGAGTAAACACTCATGCGACATTCATTGGAGTGTGAGATGAGAAGAAGAATCGAGTCAGAAAACCCGGTTTTAATTTGAAACCTAAATTATTTTAATTATTAAAATATTCCTAATTCTAAGTTAATTGAATTAGATACAATTAAATTAATTAACCTAATGTCTAAGGGTAAATCAAAAATCGAGAATTAATCCCTAATAAAACTACTTGAAAATTTTGTTAAGATTTAATTAAATAAGACCTTAAAAACTAATTATTTTAATGATTAAATAATTAACTAATTAATACCTAATTAAATTAAATTCTAGGTGATAAAAAATATTTAATCAAAACCTAATTCTAATGACTAATTAATAATTAATGGTTAGTGTTGGTTTTAAGGTTAAGTAAAAAAATTAGGTTAGTTTTAATAATTAAACAAACAAACAAACAAAAAAATAAATAAAAGAAAGAGGGGGTACACAGGCGTGGATCCTGTATGGTAATCTTCTGAGTGTCCATCATGGGGAGGCACCTTCAGGCCTTCAGATCTGGATCTCTAGAAATCCAGTGGTAATGCCGAGCGAGTGCACTGTGAACTCGTTTTGATTAACGCACTAGATCTGCAAACTCTGCAAGTGGTAAAAATACATGTCTAGCCTGGGGATCGAACCCAGGTTCTCTTGATTTCCACCACACGCCTCTTGCCACTCACGCTGCATTTCACTTTTGATTAGTAACCAAAAAAAAACAACAAATATTAATAACGCATAGTAAATGGAACTTTCAATGCTGAGTCAAACTGGGGCCACTAGGTGTACGCTGCCTCCAAGCAGCGACGGAGAGAGAGAGAGAGACTCGGTTGACCAGCCAACCAAGACGTCACACGCATGGTCAAAAAGTCACATGTATTATTCATCATCTCCTCCATATTACATGTGGATTTCCTTATGGAAATTGTTGCGGTTTTACCTGCGACTTTTCCTATGAGTTCATCATCATCAATGGCGAGAATGGGAACCCTGCAAAAACGAATCAAACACAATATAAAATGGCCGAGATCCCCTAAACGGAACCTCACGAATCTGATGGTGGTGTTGGTTTTCGTTAAAGAGGCCTGCATGGTGAGATACGAAGATGGATTTTTTGAAGCCCTAGCCATGGTAACACATGATTCAGCCACTGAAGCTTTACCTTAAAGGTTCAAAACTCTTCCAATTGTCACCCAGAATTCATATATACCAATAAATCACGTTAAGACACGATAATATAAGGAATACGAAATTTTGAAATATGAATCAAAAGTGATGAATATGGTACATGAATTATACGCATGATTGAGTGTTACCACTTACCTGGGCTTATTGTATGATCACTCAGGAGTTGGTTGGAATGGATATAGGGCCTGAAATCTCGTTAGAAGGAGTGGTACGATTTTTGCTCTATTCTTTGAATTTTTCACTCTTGAGAAACCCTAGCCTCCTCTCCTTTTTTTTCGTCCTCCTCTTGGCCTCACTAACTTGTATATATATTGCAAGAGATTTTAGGTCAACACTTATGGAAAGAACCAATGCTTGATTGAAGAAAAAAAATTTATTTGATTCTTTGTATAAAAACCTTCTATTTTGGTTCACTTCTATTTCCAAGCTTTTTCTCTCACGTGTTTTATTAGCTTAAGATTAATTTTGAATCCATTTGGACCTAAAAAAAATCAATCACATGATCTTTGAATATTAAGTTATGATTTTATTTGATTTATATTGAATTTATTTGAATAAAATCAAATATAAATGAAATAAATTCATAAAATAAATAATATTTGACCAATGAACTCTTTTTGGGCTTAAACTCACGTGGATAATTCAATATTTAAGGCCCAATACTCAAAAGTTTCAATTTTATCAATTAGGGTTTCATGCCTTTCCTGAATTTCGACTAACTACTGAGCCTCATATCTCCCTCAGTTTTTATCATATGAATGTGTTCTAGGACTTTTTGTAAAGATTAATATGTCGTCTACAAGCCACTTTGGAACCTTTTTTGCATTTGAGGATTTTATCTTGAAGATATGGCTCTTGACGAAAAACTGCTTTTTGCGAGCTTCTAGGAGGACCTGTAATGTCTTGGCTAATATCTCTTATGCTGAAGCATTTCTTGACCTTGGGCCCAACATAAAATTTGTAGAGAATTGAATTTCCTTGAGAATGAACTTTGGTTGGGAAATTTCTGATGAACCATGTGGGAGATATGATCAGTCAAAGTTCAGTTGACTTTCTCTTAAAAACCCTAATTTAGTAACTTTAAGTTTGGATGATTTCTGAACTTTTTCTGATGAATCATGATCAACCCTTGATAAAATTATGAATATCACCTCAAAATATTGATGTTGACCAAAAATCTGGAGATTTGACTGTATGTTGACCATAGTTGACTTTCAAGTCAAACTGGTCGACTGTGGATCATCTGAGCAATTAACTGGGCAAGTCTGTGAATCAAGGCTTTAGGCATATGAGAGGCCATGGAGCCCATTTGAGATCTTAGAATTTGATTTAACCTTGAGAGACTCCAAACCCTAGTTTTGGTCTTTATTGCTTAGGAGGAGAGTGATCATGCTTTCAGTCAGAGATTGCATGAGCCTGTGGAGACTATCTGAGCCCAACTATCTTGAAATATAGTGGGCAAATTTTGGGGTATGACACGCATGAGGATTCTTTTTCGACTAGCTCTGACTCCCATCTTTCAAATTCCTTAAACTTGCAGGGTCTAGTGGACAAGGGGAAAGCTGCTTCTGCTGAAACCCCTCTTTCTCAAGGCACGCTTCGACCAACCACTTCACCCCTTTCCTCCAAGGTGCTATCTATCAAACCTCATGCTCTTGAGGAGATTTCAAGGCTCCGCAGCTTAGTCCAATCTCGCAAAGTCTCTTCTGATTCTGACCAAACTCAGATTCATAATGACAAGCAGGGCCCTGAAGCCACCATAATCAAGCTTCTAACGGATAAGATTCGCACTCATGCGTTAAACCCTGAGCTACATCACAAACTCTACTCTGAGCCTTCTCTTGGTCCAGAACTTTTGGAAGAAATCACTCAACTCAAAGAGCTTAACATATCACCTAGATGATGACCAGGTATGGACAAGTTCTTGTTCCTCTACTTGAAAATTTCAACAAGGTGAGACACAATGATCAACTAATTGAGGCCTTGGAGACCTTTGTGAAGGAGAGTTAGGATTTAGTGAAGAAAGCCGACAAGGAGATCGCCAGCTGGAAAATGGATATTGATGAAGCAAAATCACAACTATCTCAAAAACAACAGAGAGCCAATGAAATACGCCACCAAATTGCAACCTTGGAGAAGGAGTTGGAATCAGTTGTTAAGGATGAAGAAAAGTTGGTAGACCAACTTATCAATCCTACTCAGGAAAAAATCAACAAGACTGCTCAAGATGCTGTGACCGTTAGTGACCAAATTTGCTTTGTCGAACAAGAGATTACAACGTTCAAAACTGAAACCGAAGACCTCGAATTCAAAGCTGTCGAGCGCAATGGCGAATTGCACTCTTTCCAAAATTTGTTTCACCATTTTTAAATATTCCGCAATCTTATAACTTTCTTTAATTGTAATTCTGGATAATGGCTCTCTTTTACCATTTTTAATATAATCTCTTCCTTTCATTAACTTGTGTGTGGATCATATTAATTTTTGTAACTTAGCTGGTCTCAAACAAATTTTTCTTCTCCATCTTAAAAAGTTTGACATTTATTCCGGTGAAATTTTAATTTCTTGAAGAACAGGTCTATACTTCTTTAAGTATTTTCCATTTATCTTAAAGATTCGTCTATCTGGTGCTAATTCTTCGACTTCATAGGCGTTATTGGAAAATACACGCACTATCTTAAAAGGTCCCTCCCAATTTGGGGACCACATTCCCAAAACTCTATCATTCCTGTCCATTGGCAAAATAACTATACAAACTAAGTCATTGTTAAGTGCCAAAATGTATTTATTTTGTATATATGTTTTGTGGCACTTATCAAGACTTTTGTTGATATTGTTGAACAATTCTCTGTTTTGTGTATAAATACGTATACTTTGTGAATAATTGTATTTTCATATACTTTTATACCTTTTGGTAGTTTTTGTGTCTTTTTTGTAGGTATTCTTTGTTATAACAAGAATTGTTCTGATCAATATTCTTAGTTTTGATGATAACATTATATATGAATTTTGTACAAGACAATGTGGTACTCTAATCCTATGCATTTTCCATTTCAGGAAATATATAAAGAGTATGCACAATTCAGCGCAAGAAGCACTGACTCAGAAGGTTCAAGTATGCAACATCAGAACATGCTCTCGCAAGACATCAGAAGATGGTAAAGCAGAATCAGAACATGGTCTATGAAGCATCAGAAGAACTTGAGTTCAGAAGCAGAAGCACTGAAGATCTTATGGTATCACGCTAAAAGCACTTCAAAGTCTGAATACAAGAAGATGCTCTGCACCAAGCTGAATGACTCTGATATTCAAACGTTGTATCTACAAATATCACATCAGAAGCAAGTACAAGATGACAGGCTACGCTAACTGACAAAAGGAACGTTAGAAGCTAATAAAGGCAAAGTCAGTTAAAGCAGGAAAAGCAAGGCTCGAGGTAGTTGACAAAAGAGTGAAACATTAAATGCAAAGCTATACGGATCACACAACGCATTAAATGCTCCCAACGATCATCTTCTCATAACGCCTATAAATAGTGAAGTTCTGATCAGAAGCAAGGTTACAACACTTACGCGAACAACTCTGCACAAACAACCTTAAACGCTGCTGAATCAAAGTCTTACAAACTTCATCTTCATCCTCACTACTCTTGTAATATCTTAGTGAGATTTAAGCTTAGAACTTAAGAGAAATATCACAGTTGTGATTATAGCTTTTTAAGAAGCACTTGTATACTCTTGTAAACATTTATTTTACATTGATTTGTAAAAGGTTTCTAGAGTGATCAAGTTGTGATCAGTAGACTCTAGAAGACTTAGAAGTTTCTAAGTGGTGAATTTCCTGGAGTGATCAAGGTGTGATCAGAATACTCTAGAAGACTTAGAGGGTATCTAAGTGGAAAACCATTGTAATCAAGATTGATTAGTGGATTAAATCCTTAGTTGAGGTAAATCACTCTAAGGGGGTGGACTGGAGTAGTTTCGTTAACAACAAACCAGGATAAAAATCATTGTGCAATTGTTTTTATCTTAAGAGTTTTTAAAGTCACACTTATTCAAACCCCGCCCTTTCTAAGTGTTTTTCTATCCTTCAATTGGCATCAGAGCACCGGTTTTAGGTGCAAGCACTTAACCGTGTTAAAAAAAGATTCAGGGTGAGAAAAACACTAAGTCAATATGGTTGATGATATTCCTCCTCCTACTACATGAAGGATAGAAAAACACTTAGAAAGGGGGGGTTTGAATAAGTGTAGTCTAAAAACTTGAACGATAAAAACAATTTGCACAGTTATTTTTATCCTGGTTCGTTGTTAACTAAACTACTCCAGTCCACCCCCACGGAGTGATTTACCTCACCTGAGGATTTAATCCACTAATCGCAACAGATTACAATGGTTTTCCACTTAGCCCACGACTAAGTCTTCTAGAGTATACTGATCACAACCTGATCACTCCAGGAACAAATGCTAAGACACAAGCTAAGACTTTCTTAGAGTATCCTGACCACCACGTGATCACTCTAATTACAACTGCTTAGACACAAGCTAAGACTTCCTAGAGTATCCTGATCAACACTTGATCACTCTAGTTACTTACAAATTAATATAATCAAATAAGAGTTTTACAATGCTTCTGAAAAGCTATAATCACAACAGTGATATTTCTCTTAAAGTTTAAGCTTAATCTCACTAATATATTACAACAGCAATGTAGTGAGCTTTGATGAAGATGAAATTTCTGAGTTTTGAGTTGAACAGCGTTTCAGCAAGTTTTTCAGAATAAGTTCGTTCAGAATTGGTTACCTTGCTTCTCATCAGAACTTCATATTTATAGGCACTTGAGAAGATGACCGTTGGGAGCATTTAATGCTTTGCGTATTCCGTACAGCATTGCATTTAATGTTTCACTCTTTTGTCAACTACCTCGAGCCTTGTTCACGCTGTGTCTACTGACGTTGCCTTTAATAGCTTCTAACGTTCCTTTTGTCAGTCAGCGTAGCCTGCCATCTTGTACTTGCTTCTGATCTGATGTTTGTGTATACAACGTTTGAATATCATCAGAGTCAAACAGCTTAGTGCATAGCATCTTCTTGTCTTCTGACCTTGAAGTGCTTCTGAGCGTGATACCATGAGAACTTCGGTGCTTCTGCTTCTGATCTCAAGTTCTTCTGATGCTTCCATAGACCCATGTTCTGATTCTGCTTTGACCATCTTCTGATGTCTTGTCAGACCATGTTCTGATGTTGCATGCTGAACCTTCTGAGTCAAAGCTTCTGAGTGCTGATTTGTGCATACTCTTTATATATTTCCTGAAAGGGAATTTGCAGTGTATTAGAGTACCACATTATCTCACACAAAATTCATATCCTTGTTATCATCAAAACTAAGAATATTGATCAGAAAAAATCTTGTTCTAACAATCTCCCCCTTTTTGATGATGACAAAAACATATATAAATGATATGAATTTGCGATCAGAAAGAGCATACGGCTAAAGACAATTACACAGCTAAAGTATAGGCATGTGAATATGTCTCCCCCTGAGATTTATAATCTCCCCCTGAGATAGATAATCTCCCCCAGAAATAAATACTAGAAGAATTTTAATAATAAAAGACTTCCCTGAGTATTTCAGTAGAGACGTTCACAGTGCTTGATCTTCTGAAGATTCACAGCTTCTGATTCCTGCTTCCATCGGACAGCTTCAGAACTTGAATTTCTCTGATCTTCAGAACATTCACAGCTTCTGATTCTTGCTTCCATCAGACAGCTTCAGAACTTGAATTTCTCTGATCTTCAGAACATTCACAGCTTCTGATTCTTGCTTCCATCGGGATAGCTTCAGAGCTTGAATTTCTTCTTACATCACTTCATGCTAGATTGTATCAGAACATTGTTGAATGTACCAGAGCATCATTAGAGCATCTCTACATCTTGAAATGTTACAGAACAAAACTAAACGACAAAAGTCAGAATGAAAGAGTCAGAACATAGAATATGTTTCAGAACACATAATATGTATCAGAGCCATATAAAATGTATCAGAACAAATAGACATAATATTTCAGATCATATTCTATCATCAGAATATCTGAACATTCTTCCTTCTTGCTTCTTATCCTGAAGCTTCATAGCACTCAACTTGCTTCAAGAATCCAAGAACTTGATTCATCTTGTTGCTTCTTATGTTGATCTTGAATCTTCAATTCCTGCAACAACACAACTTAAAGCATAGAACTTTGCAAGTTCTGTTAGTAATGTGGGGCCTTTTTACCCGGTAACTGATAATATTAATCAGATCATTTATCACATTTTCTCCCCCTTTTTATTATAACATCAAAAAGAATATAAAAGATTCAGATGTAGAAAACGACAAAGGAAAGAAACAGAATAATTTTTTATTGATTAAACAAACAGAATTACAAAAGATGTATGCAGAAGAAGCAGATGCAACAAACAAGGAAAACTACAAAGACCAAAGACTAAGACCCTAGCCTAGACAAAATCTGCGCCAGTATGTCATGAATCCTGTTAGTGCTTGCAGTTTGTCTTGCCATGAAGGAGCGAAACTCATCATTGATGGCTTCTTGCTTGTCCAAACGAGAAGGTTCACCAGATGAAGAAGCGCTAGAACTTCTGCCAACAGGGACAACAATCTCAGCAGGGCGATCTTCTGGAAGGTCTTCAGCTTCTGCACCTTCCATCTCAACATCTGAGTCTGACTCAGAAGCAGCCTCAACATATTCTGGTTCGGGCAACTCAGAAGCTCCAACTTCCAACGCCTGAAGAATAGATGCTAGGTTTGTTGGAGGAGTTGGACCAGCAACTTCTGCAGGATAAACCACTTCTGAAAAGACCATGTGAGGAGCGCTTTCAGAAGGGTTCATTCTGAACCAATTGAACAGCCATTGAAAATCTCCAGTCAGCACTGGATACCTTGGTCTCCATACCACGATGTCTCTGCAGGGATTTCCTTCTTCCATCTCATCTGCAAGTATCCTTTCTTCAAGAACTCTTCTGTATCTGATGAGATGGTGATAGCTGCTTTCACCAACTTCCAAGAGACGACCACGAGCACCAGGTGCTTCAGTCATGATCCTTCTCTGGACATCCGTAGCCCTAACCAGAAAATCCTGGCGAAAAGCTTCCCAGAGGTTGCAAGTAGCATACTCATCCAGATGATTAAGGTGAGCAGCACCCAGAATCTCCAACCAGCTATTTACATCTGAGTGTAAAAGCTCTAGATAAGCATGAGTGGTAGGTGTAGGAGGGTTGACAGTGAATCTGGAGTCAGGAAGCATAAAACTGTAGGGGTTAGGTGTTCTTTTGGGAAAAGGGTGTGAGAGCGGTGAGGAGATATCTGAGAGATGGGTTTAGGGGGAAGGAATATCAGATGGTGAAGATGGTGGTTCCAGAGAGGTGAATGAAGAGGAAGAGGTCGTAGAGGTCTGTGAGGAGGGAGGTGATTGAGGGATACCTTCAAGAGGTTGATACACACGTCTAGAGTAGTTTCCAGACATCATAGCTTCAAAGGGATTCACCTTGAGAGGGTCGTAGGTGATCCTTACCCTTTTTGGTTTGTTTTCAGGTTCAACAGTTGCCTTTCTCTTTTGTTTGCGGTCAGTTTCTTGATTTGATGAGGTTGACGAAGGATTCATGGTGACTTTGCAGATAGTGAAAACCGCTAGGGTTTATGCGAAATGCAGATAATGAGAGAGAAAAAGAAACTGAATGCAAGAGAGAGAAATATGAGAGGGAAATGAAACGTTTGAAGAGTATAAAAAGAAAAAAATAAACTGAAATGATGAATGGCATTTAATGTTACGTGACATGAGGAGAGAGACTTATGACAAATGAAGTGATTAGCACAGTTATCTAAGTAGGCGTCCCCTCAACTGCACGCATGCTTGTCCAGAAATAGTGAACACGTGTTTACCATCTGGAAAGCCAGTTACAGCTGTTTTACTTTTAAAGAGATTCTGAGTCAACTTAGACAATGAAACGTTAGTAATAACAGAATCACTACTTCTAATTGATTACAATCAGAACTTCTTATAAAAAAGTCCAATCACATTTCAGAAGATACTCATACATAAGATCTTTTCATCTTATCATTCTGGACATAAATCCATACTGATATTCTTCAGAATGAACTTAAACCTATCTTCAGCAAGGGGTTTTGTAAAGATATCAGCCCATTGAGTGTCTGTATCCACAAAGTTTAAAGATATAAAACCCTTCTGAACATAGTCCCTTATGAAATGATGTTTAATCTCAATATGTTTAGCTTTTGAATGTAAGATAGGATTCTTAGATAAACATATAGCAGGAGTATTATCACAGAAAATAGGAATGTTACTCTCATAAATCTGATAATCTTCTAGCTGACTTCTCATCCAGAGCATTTGTATGCTACAACCAGCAGCAGCAACATATTCTGCTTCTGTTGTTGAGAGGGCAATAGTAGCTTGCTTCTTGTTGTACCATGAGATCAGATGACTTCCAAGAAATTGACAACTTCCAGAAGTGCTCTTCCTTTCAATTCTATCTCCAGCATAGTCAGCATCACAGAATCCTACTAAGTTGTATTCTTTGGATCTTCTGTAAACTAAACCAACATTAGTAGTACCTTTCAGATACCTCAGAATTCTCTTAACCGCAGTTAAATGAGATTCTCACGGATCTGATTGGAATCTAGCACACACACAAACACTGAAGAGAATGTCAGGTCTAGAAGCAGTTAGGTATAGAAGAGATCCAATCATACCTCTATACAACTTCTGATCTACCTTCTTACTTACCTCATCCTTACCTAGGACACATGTTGGATGCATAGGAGTTTTGGCTTCTTTACTTTCAGAAAGATTAAACTTCTTCAGAAGTTCTTTCACATACTTCGTTTGATGAACATAGGTTCCATCAGAAGTTTGGTTGACTTGAATCCCAAGGAAATACTTGAGTTCTCCCATCATGCTCATTTCAAATTCAGCCTTCATAGACTCAGCAAACTCCTTTCAAAGTGTAGCATTAGATGTTCCAAATATGATATCATCAACATATATTTGACATATTAAAATATCCTTTTTAAAGGTTTTACAAAACAGAGTAGTGTCCACTTTTCCTCTAGTAAAACCATTTTCCAGAAGGAAAGAACTTAAACGTTCATACCAAGCTCTAGGAGCTTGCTTCAATCCGTATAATGCTTTCTTTAATTTAAAAACATGATTTGGAGACTTGGAGTCTTCAAAACCAGGAGGTTGATGAACATAAACTTCTTCATCTATATAACCATTTAAGAAGGCACTCTTGACATCCATCTGATAAAGAGTGATGTTATGTTGAGTGGCAAAAGAAATTAATAGACGAATAGATTCGAACCTGGCCACTGGTGCAAAGATTTATGTGTAGTCAATCCCTTCTTGCTGACTATAACCTTGAGCAACCAGTCTGGCTTTGTTTCTTACCACTTCTCCCTTCTCGCTTAGCTTGTTTCTGAATACCCACTTAGTGCCGATGATGTTAAATCCTTTTGGTCTAGGAACCAAGTCCCATACATCATTCCTTGTAAACTGATTGAGTTCTTCTTGCATGGCAATTATCCAGTCTGGATCTTCTAGAGCTTGATCAACAGAAGTTGGCTCGATCAAAGAAACAAGACCTAATTGACAGTCTGCATTGTTCTTAAGGAAGCCCTTGTTCTGATGGGATCATCTTTCTTCCCAAGGATCACATCTTCTAAATGAGCTGAAGCAAGTCTAGGTGATCTTCTGACTGTTGGCTCTTCAGAAATCCTGAGATTCTCTAAAGATGCAGCAACTTGATCTTCTGATCCATTGCTTCTAAGACTATCAGCTTCTGCAGCTTTGCTTCTTGGTTCTACTGCTTCTGATATATCAATATCAAAATCTGCAAAATTCTCAAACTGCTTTGGTTTTTCAAGACCAAGCTTATCATCAAACCTAATATTGATTGATTCTTCTACAATCAATGTTTCAGTATTGTATACTCTGTAGCCTTTAAAGCGTTCAGAATATCCAAGAAGGAAACACTTTTGTGCTTTAGAATCAAACTTACCAAGATGATCTTTAGTATTCAGAATAAAACATACACATCCAAAAGGATGGAAATATGAAATGTTGGGCTTTCTGTTCTTCCACAATTCATAAGGAGTCTTATTTAGAATAGGTCTGATAGAGATTCTATTCTGAATGTAACATGCAGTGTTTATTGCTTCTGCCCAGAAATGCTTAGCCATATTGGTTTCATTGATCATGGTTCTGGCCATTTCTTGTAGAGTCCTATTCTTTCGCTCTACAACTCCATTTTGTTGTGGAGTTCTAGGACAAGAGAAATCATGGGCAATGCCATTTTCTTTGAAGAACTCCTCAAAGAATTTGTTCTCAAATTCACCACCATGATCACTTCTAACCTTTATGATTTTGCACTCTTTCTGAGATTGGATCCGAGTGCAGAATTCAAAGAACACTGAATGAGACTGGGCCAAACAGATCAATGTGCAAGAGTTCTAACGGTCTTGAGGTAGACACAACATTCTTAGACATGAATGCAGGTTTGGAGAACTTGCCCTTCTGACACGCTTCACAAAGAGCATCTGATTTGTATTTCAGATTTGGGAGTCCTCTGACCAGATTTAGTTTGTTAATCTGAGAAATCTTTCTCAAACTAGCATGTCCTAATCTTCTGTGCCAGACCCATTGCTCCTCAGAAACAGACATAAGACATGTCACCTTCTGCTTCTCAAGATCTGAAAGATCAATCTTATAAATGTTGTTCTTTCTCTTGCCTGTAAATAGGATTGAGCCATCCTTCTGACTTACAGCCTTGCAAGACTTTTGATTGAAGATTATATCATAACCATTGTCACTTAATTGACTTATGGACAATAAGTTATGCGTTAATCCTTCTACAAGAAGTACATTAGTTATGGAAGGAGAGTTACCAAGACTTATGGTTCCAGAGCCAATGATTTTGCCCTTCTGATCTCCTCCAAACTTGACTTCTCCACTTGGTTTAAGCACCAGGTCTTGGAATGTAGACCTTCTTCCCGTCATGTGTTGCAAGCACCCAGAGTCCAGGTACCATGACATTTTGCTTTTTGTCCTCTTTGCCGCCAAGGATATCTGCAATAGAAATTATCTTCCCCTTAGGTACCCACAATTTCTTGGGTCCTTTCTTGTTAGTTCTCCTCAAGTTCTGATTGAACTTGGGTTTAGCATAATATTTAACAGGAGGAACAACATGATATTCTTTAGGTTTGTCAGCATGATATTTCTTAGGATGTGTCACATGCTTCTTGGTGTGAACAGTGTTAAAACTCTGTGCATGTGAAGTGAGCCTAATATCATGTGCATGGCCATATTTGAACTGATCATACAATGGCTTGTATGTGATCTTCAGATCATCAATAGGTTCAAATTTATGTGAGGTATCACCCTCATAGCCAAAGCCAAACCTTCTGTTTCCAGAAACACCATATATCATAGAAGCAAGATGACTTCTGCCAATACTTCTAGATAAGAACTTTCTGAAGCTCGAGTCATATTCTTTCAGAATATGATTCATGCTAGGAATGGATTTTTCTGTTTCAGAAGGAGATCCACTATCTTTGGATAGATTTAAAACTTTTTCCTTCAGTTCCAAATTTTCCAATTCCAGCTTCTTAGTTTCAAATTCAAACTGCTTCTTCAGCTTTTTGTATTTGATACTAAGATGAGCCTTGAGTTCCAGAAGTTCTGTTAAACTGGAAACTAACTCTTCTCTAGATAGTTCAGAAAATACCTCTTCAAAATCTGATTCTGATGTAGATTCTGATCCATCATCTTCTGTAGCCATCAGCGCGAAGTTGGCTTGCTCTCCTTCAGAGTCTGATTCTGATTCTGATTCAGAATCATCCCATGTTGCCATAAGACCTTTCTTCTTATGAAACTTCTTCTTGGGATTCTCCTTCTGAAGTTTTGGACACTCGTTCTTGTAATGTCCAGGCTCATTGCACTCATAGCAGACAGCCTTCTTCTTGTCAGATCTTCTGTCACCAGAAGATTCTCCTCGTTCAAATCTCTTTGAACTTCTGAAGCCTCTAAACTTCCTTTGCTTGCTCTTCCAGAGTTGGTTTACCCTTCTGGAGATCATGGACAGTTCATCTTCTTCTATAGATTCTGATTCTTCAGGATCTTCTTCTCTAGCCTGAAAAGCGTTAGTACATTTTTTAACATTTGATTTTAATGCAATAGACTTACCTTTCTTTTGAGGCTCGTTTGCGTCCAGCTCTATTTCATGGCTTCTCAAGGCACTGATAAGCTCTTCCAACAAAACTTCATTCAGATTCCTGGCAATCATGAATGCAGTCACCATTGGACCCCATCTTCTGGGTAAGCTTCTGATAATCTTCTTTACATTATCAGCTTTGGTGTAGCCTTTATCCAGAACTCTTAATCCAGCAGTTAGCGTTTGAAATCTTGAGAACATCTTCTCAATGTTTTCATCATCCTCCATCTTGAAGGCTTCATATCTCTGGATTAGAGCAAGAGCTTTAGTCTCCTTGACTTGAGCATTTCCCTCATGGGTCATTTTCAATGACTCATATATATCATAGGCCTTTTCCATGTTAGATATCTTCTCATACTCAGCATGAGAGATAGCATTCAGCAAAACAGTTCTACATTTATGATGATTCTTGAAAAGCTTCTTCTGATCATCATTCATTTCTTGCCTTGTAAGCCTTACGCCACTAGCTTTCACTGGATGTTTGTAACCATCCATCAGAAGATCCCATAGTTCACCATCTAGACCAAGAAAGTAACTCTCCAGTTTATCTTTCCAGTATTCAAAGTTTTCACCATCAAATACTGGTGGTCTAGTATAACCATTGTTACCATTGTATTGCTCAGCAGAGCCAGATGTAGATGCAGGTGGATCTGTTGGAATTTCACCAGCCATCTTTTACTGAAGCGTTTTTCTCTTCCTGAATCTTTTCTAAACACGGTTAAGTGCTTGCACCTTAGAACCGGCGCTCTGATGCCAATTGAAGGATAGAAAAACACTTAGAAAGGGGGGGTTTGAATAAGTGTAGTCTAAAAACTTGAACGATAAAAACAATTTGCACATTTATTTTTATCCTGGTTTGTTGTTAACTAAACTACTCCAGTCCACGCCCATGGAGTGATTTACCTCACCTGAGGATTTAATCCACTAATCGCAACAGATTACAATGGTTTTCCACTTAGCCTACGACTAAGTCTTCTAGAGTATACTGATCACAACCTGATCACTCCAGGAACAAATGCTTAGACACAAGCTAAGACTTTCTTAGAGTATCCTGACCACCACGTGATCACTCTAATTACAACTTCTTAGACACAAGCTAAGACTTCCTAGAGTATCCTGATCAACACTTGATCACTCTAGTTACTTACAAATTAATGTAATCAAATAAGAGTTTTACAATGCTTCTGAAAAGCTATAATCACAACAGTGATATTTCTCTTAAAGTTTAAGCTTAATCTCACTAATATATTACAACAGCAATGTAGTGAGCTTTGATGAAGATGAAGTTTCTGAGTTTTGAGTTGAACAGCGTTTCAGCAAGTTTTTCAGAATAAGTTCGTTCAGAATTGGTTACCTTGCTTCTCATCAGAACTTCATATTTATAGGCACTTGAGAAGATGACCGTTCGGAGCATTTAATGCTTTGCGTATTCCGTACAACATTGCATTTAATGTTTCACTCTTTTGTCAACTACCTCGAGCCTTGTTCACGCTGTGTCTACTGACGTTGCCTTTAATAGCTTCTAACGTTCCTTTTGTCAGTCAGCGTAGCATGCCATCTTGTACTTGCTTCTGATCTGATGTTTGTGTATACAACGTTTGAATATCATCAGAGTCAAATAGCTTGGTGCATAGCATCTTCTTGTCTTCTGACCTTGAAGTGCTTCTGAGCGTGATACCATGAGAACTTCAGTGCTTCTGCTTCTGATCTCAAGTTCTTCTGATGCTTCCATAGACCCATGTTCTGATTCTGCTTTGACCATCTTCTGATGTCTTGCCAAACCATGTTCTGATGTTGCATGCTGAACCTTCTGAGTCAAAGCTTCTGAGCGCTGATTTGTGCATACTCTTTATATATTTCCTGAAAGGGAATTTGCAGTGTATTAGAGTACCACATTATCTCACACAAAATTCATATCCTTGTTATCATCAAAACTAAGAATATTGATCAGAACAAATCTTGTTCTAACACTACATCTACTACAAATGATCAACACAACAATGGAAATGGATATTCTAGACCACCAGTATTTGATGGTGAAAACTTTGAATACTTGAAAGATAGATTGGAAAGTTACTTTCTTGGTCTAGATGGTGATTTACGGGACTTGCTTGTGGATGGTTACAAACATCCAGTAAATGCTAGTGGAGCAAAGATGTCAAGACAAGAAATGAGTGATGATCAAAAGAAACAATTTAAAAATCATCATAAGTCTAGGACTATTCTGCTGAATGCTATTTCTCATTCTGAATATGAGAAGATATCAAACAGGGAAACTGCCCATGACATCTTTGGATCATTAAAGATGACTCACGAAGGAAAAGCCTAAGTCAAGGAGACTAAAGCTCTTGCATTAATCCAGAAGTATGAAGCCTTCAAGATGGAGGATGATGAAAACATTGAAACAATGTTCTCAAGATTTCAAACTCTAACTGCTGGATAAAGAGTGCTTGACAAGGGATATACAAAGGCTGATCATTTCAAGAAGATCATCAGAAGCTTGCCCAGAAGATGGGGCCCAATGGTGACTGCATTCAAGATAGCAAAGAATCTGAATGAAGTCTCTTTGGAAGAGCTGATCAACGCCTTGAGGAGTCATGAAATAGAGCTGGATGCTAATGAACCTCAGAAGAAAGGTAAGTCTATTACATTAAAATCTTTAAATAAAAAATGCACTAACGCTTTTCAGGCTGAAGAAGAAGATTCTGAAGAATCAGAATGAGAATCGGAAGAAGGTGAATTGTCCATGATCTCCAGAAGGGTAAACCAACTCTGGAAAAGTAAGCAAAGGAAGTTCAAGAACTTCAGAAGTTCCAAAAAACCTGAAAGAGGAGAATCTTCCAGTTTAGCTGAAGAGGTATTTTATGATCTATCTAGAGATGAGCTAGCTTCCAGTTTAGCTGAAATTCTTGAAATCAAGGCTAAGCTTAGTATCAAATACAAAAAGCTAAGAAAGCTCTTTGTATCTGAAACTAAGAAGCTTGAATTAGAAAATTCTGAACTCAAAGAAAAAGTTTTAAAACTATCCAAAGATGTTGAGTCATCTTCTGGTTTAGAAAAATATATTCCAAGCTTGAACAATAATCTTAAAGAATATAACTTGAGTTTCAGGAAATTCTTATCTAGAGGTATTGGTAGAAGTCAATTTGCCTCTATGATATATGTGGTAAGTGGAAACAAGAGAGTTGGCATAGGCTATGAGGGTGATACCCCATACAAACTTGAACCTGTAGATGATATGAAAATCACATACAAGCCATTGTATGATCAGTTCAAGTATGGCCACTCCCATGATATTAGGCTCACCTCACATGCTAAAAGCTTTCACGTTACACACACCAAGAAGCATGTGACACAAAATAGAAAATATCATGTTGCTCAACCTAAGGAATATCATGTTGTACCTCCTGTTGTTTACCATGCTAAACCCAAGTTCAATCAGAACTTAAGGAGAACTAACAAGAAAGGACCCAAGAAAATGTGGGTACCTAAGGAGAAGATAATTTCTGTTGCAGATATCCTTGGCAGCAAAGAAGACAAAGCAAAACATGTCATGGTACCTGGACTCTGGGTGCTCGCGGCACATGACGGGAAGAAGGTCTATGTTCCAAGACCTGGTGCTTAAATCTGCTGGAGAAGTTAAGTTTGGAGGGAATCGGAAGAGAAAAATCATTGGCTCAGGAACCATAAGTACTGGTAACTCTCCTTCTATAACTAATGTTCTTCTGGTAGATGGATTAGCTCATAACTTATTGTCCATAAGTCAATTAAGTGACAATGGTTATGACATAATCTTTGATCAAAAGTCTTGTAAGGCTGTAAGTCAAAAGGATGGCTCAATCCTATTTACAGGCAAGAGAAAGAACAAAATTTACAAGATTGATCTTCAGGATCTTAAGAATCAGAAGGTAACTTATCTTATGTCTGTTAGCGAAGAGCAATGGGTCTGGCACAGAAGATTAGGCCATGCTAGTTTGAGAAAGATTTCTCAGATTAACAAACCAAATCTGGTCAGAGGACTCCCTAATCTGAAATATAAATCAGATGCTCTTTGCGAAGCATGTTAGAAAGGGAAGTTTTCTAAACCTGCATTCAAGTCTAAGAATGTTGTCTCTTCCTCTAGGCCGCTAGAACTTCTGCACATTGATTTGTTTGGCCCAGTCAAAACAACATCTGTCAGAGGGAAGAAATATGTATTAGTCATCGTAGATGATTATAGTCGATGGACATGGGTAAAGTTCTTGAAACACAAGGATGAGTCTCATTCAGTGTTCTTTGAATTCTGCACTCAGTTCCAATCTGAGAAAGAGTGTAAAATCATAAAGGTCAGAAGTGATCATGGTGGCGAATTTGAGAACAGATTCTTTGAGGTTTACTTCAAAGAAAATGGT